>NC_090299.1:15580757-15883787 GCF_039906515.1 Pseudorca crassidens
GGGCAGACCCTATACCTATAGGTAGAATTTGGGGTTTCCTCAACAGAGTTGACTTTTTCAGTATCAGTCATTATGGGAAGAAACTGATCATGGGAAAGAAAATATGGATTCTAGAGATAGGATAATATTTTTCTCTTACTGGGTTCTGTGAATAAGAGTCTATATTCTGAGAAATGTAGAGACCAGAAAACTCCTGGTAAAGAGAAATAATCTAGTCCCTCCTTGTGGAGACAGGCAGTGGACCAGGTTGAGGCAGCTGCTTCAGGAATCTTAAGTCATAGCTCAGTCAGCAGTTTCTTAGAGGAGTCCTGTCTGTCAGTCTCCATAAATGATGTACTGTCTTGTATTTCTCTCCAGAAATCTGCATTTCCTGAATGACTTAGAAGCCACTGGAAGCCACCAGTTCTTCTCTCTCTTAAAGTTAGATAATTAAGAGAAGGTTAAAGAAATTTTGTAGTTGTTATAAAATAACATGCAGTTCAAATATAAGAAAAATCTAATATTAAGAAAATAATCTAGAAATATCAGATATTAACTATTAAAAGTATAATATGAACTATGAAATAAGTATAAATAAATATACAGTGTATTCCAGCAGAAGCAGAGCTTTTCTCCTGAAAGAGACTAGACAAATTATCTACCCCATCCCTCAAGATATATTAAAATTTGTAAAATATTTTAAAATTTATTTACTAAGGGTTAACGTTGGAGAAATTATTTAACCTCTCTAATCCACAGTTTATCCGTATGTAAAATTTAGATTATGTGATGGTTAATTTCATGTGTCAACATGACTGGGCTAAGGGATGCCCAGATAACTGGTAGACATTGTTTCTGGATGTGTCTGTGAGGGTTTCTTCAGGAGAGATTAGCCTTTGAAGTAGTAGGCTGAGTAAAGCTCTCCCTCACCAAGGCAAGTGGGCATAATCCAATCTACTGAGAGCCTGAAGAGAACAAAAATGTGGAAGAAGGGCTAATTCATTCTCTCTGCTTGAGCTGAGACATCCATTGTCTCCTGTCCTTGAACTCTGTCCCTCCTGTTTCTTGGGGTTTCCAACTCAGACAGGGACTTACAACATCTACCCCCCACCCCTTTCTCATGCCTTTGAACTGTGTAAGTCAGTTGAGTTACGCAACTAGCTGTCCTGGTTCTGCAGCTTGCAGAAGGCAAATTGTGGGACTTCTTGGTCTTGTGTGTGTGTGTGTGTGTGTGTGTGTGTGTGTGTGTGTGTGTGTATGTATGTTCTGTTTCTCTGGAGAACCCTGACTTAAACAGATAACAACAAGACTTAACTCACAGAATTCCCGTGATGCTAGATGAGTTAACATAGGTAAAGAACACAGAACAGTGCCTGGCACATAGTGGTAAGCACTCAACATTTTAGTTGCTCTTATAATTGTTGTTGTTTTTGTTATCATTGTTATTGTTGAGCCTTTCGAAATCCTGTAGTGCATATATAAGACTCTCATAGTTTGGCTTTCTTTTCCTGGTGCATTTGTACATCTTATGAGGTACAAAAACCATGGGATTCCTGGCACCCACACTTAAATGCAATTATACAACCCACACTAGATTTAGCTACATAATGAAATCCAAAGTACACGAAAAAAATACCCTGTTTCTTATTAAACGCTGTTGAATTCCTGATATATAATACAATACGTAGGATAGATGTATTTCTGAAACATTTCAGCTTCTTCCCAGTCTATTGCTGCAGTAATAAGGCCTTGAATATATGCTCAAATTCTAGTTTTCCTTATGGGTATCCTGAATATTTTAATTGAAGTACCTCATTCTGGATGAAAGCTAGTTGTTGATGTGAGCTGAAAGTGTGTAAGACTCTCACTGATAATTCAAACTTTGTAAGGAAGAGTTTAGCTCTTCAACCAATCAAGGCAGAAAACTCTATTAGGGACTCAGCTAGCTTGTCACAGTGTGGTTCTAATTAGGGACTTTGGACTTGGGAAGAAAAAGCAAACCTGAAGGCCCAATATACCAGGACTTTTAAAACGCTTTTTTGTCACTCAGAAGAGAACTGGAATTTCATGTGTTTTCTTCACTGTAAGATCAAATTCTGTAATGCCCTTAAGTTTGTTATTAATAACAATCAATTCCATTTATTGAATGTCTACTATGTGCTGGGTATAGAGTGAAGTGCTTTACATAGATTTAATTTAAATCTTTTAAAAACTCAAAAACCAAATAGCTTAAACTTTATGCCACTTTTATTATACCATACAGCTAGCTAATACATATCAGTGTTGGACTCAGAATGAGATTAGATTTTTTTGACTACAACATTATATACTTGACCCATTTGAATATACATGTCTGTATATAAGAATGCCAAAGAGTAGTTATGGTGTAGTAGGCACTAAGCTATATGGTACAAATACAGAAATGAATAAGAAGCCATCTGAGAGCTATAATCCATAGGCCTATCCAGAAAAGTCTACAGATTCAGCAAGTATAGCTTCCCAGGCCACCATACCAGAAAAATGTGATATGACTTGGGTTCTTTGAGGAAAGGATTTAGATATTCATGGGAGGATAGTTAAATGATAGCAAACATCTAACAAATTTGTTGAATAGGAATTGATTAATACATAAGAGCCCTTTAGGTACATGTTGAAGAGCTATTTAGGGACTTACAATACTTGCTTTTTACTATTGTCACTGCTTATTTCATAATGTAATTTCTGGTTGACATCATTGCTTTCAATGCCAATACTCTTCCCTCATATGTCCTTCTTTTATTCTTTCTCTATTTTTTTTTCTATTTCCTCTAAAGGATTGGAACTCAGTTCTTTGCATCTACTGCCATGTCCTGAAATTATAATTCTTACTTCTTTCAACCTGTCACTTCCAATAATAACAGGGGGGAAAAAAGTACTCTGCAAGCCAGTTGGCTCCATTTAGTATCATTGGGAAAACGTACATCTGCTTTTTGGATTAAATCATGCTTATGAAACCATGCCTATTTAGTTGACAGGAAGAAAAAAGTACAATTTACATATTTTAGTTATTCTTGTTCTAGTAGACTTCAGAGCTTTAATTCACCCTAGGTTTACCCTTGGAAAAAATACTGAGAATTTTTATTTGTTGGTTGTCTGCCAGCTGTTTTCTCTTAGACTGGCAGCATGATGTTTGTCAGAGTTATGATCACTTAAGCCAATCCTTATTAGAGACTAAATACTGTTTACCCCACACACTTGTTCTTCTGACATAAAATTAGTTTTAATAAACACTCATCAAAATCATAAGTTAATTCAGAAGGTATTTTTCAATGTTATAACCAAATGAAGTTTGTTGTAGGAATGGAATAATTACACAAAACATAAAATATTTTTTAATCACTGGTTCTGTGCTTTGTTCAGTAATGGTACTGTGACAACATATGAAGAAATTTACCACATGGCCTATGGCCTTGAGAAGCTTCCAGTTTCATAGTGGAAGGGAAAGGGGGTGGCAAAGCATATGAAATTTTTGTACAGTACCTATGAAATAAGATCACGAGGTCTATGATTCAAAAGATATGCAGATTATAATTGCAAAATGAGTTGAGAAGGGGGAGAAAATATTGTGTGTCATCGAAACGTTCAGATAAAGTCTTCATGGAGGGTTGCAAAATGGGTAGACACTTTGTAGGTGCAAAGGAACCTCATCTTATAAAATGGTATAAAGTATTTTTAATTAGAGAATAATCCACTGCTATGAAGATATAAACTATATGACAGTGAGAAGAGGATTTTATTACTTCTAATTTCTTGAATAATGAAGATTTAATTTTTAGAAGTGTTTAAAATTTTACAAGAAAAATATTTCTTTGAATAGAAAAGATGAACGAATAGCTGCCTCAATACAGAACCCCAGTAAAAGCTTGTGTTTACATGATTAATATTTAAAGTCACATCTTAAAAACGCTTATATAGATTTCATCCAGAGTGCTATACATCTCAAGGTTCAGAACATATAAATCCTAATGCTCTCTACATTTTCAGTTTGTTTAAATTGTGATTGAAAATAAATTTTGGGAAAAAGAATAGGACTATATGCTAAACGTCTTTCTAAGCCAATATTGCTCTTACATAGATCAAAGAAGATATTTCAAAGGTCCAGCAAACCATCGGTGCTAAAATTCAGCACTTAGAAGTATTTGGAGATGTCTTCCATTACTTTTTTTTTTTTTTTATGGTATACGGGCCTCTCACTGTTGTGGCCTCTCCTGTTGTGGAGCACAGGCTCCGGACGCGCAGGCCCAGCGGCCATGGCTCACGGGCGCAGCCGCTCCGCGGCATGTGGGATCTTCCCGGACCGGGGCACGAACCCACATCCCCCGCATCAGCAGGCAGACTGTCAACCACTGCGCCACCAGGGAAGCCCCATGACTTTTTAAAGTGTCAGTTTCATTTGACTTTTTCATTTTATCAAAAAAGACAGCAAACCCAGGAGGATAAAAATGAAGGTAAACAAATATTAAGCAAAATTAATGTAAAAAGTCAATTGTTTAGTTTTGAGTTAATGTTCTTAAGGTCCTTAAGGGATTTATAATGGTATAATCTAAAACTCAAGTACCTGGTAGACTAGAAGGGAAGTAGAAGAAATTTCGAACTTTGTATTAAGGGAGCTTAGTTTTTGGTTTTGTTTCATGTTGTTGTTGTTTAGTTTAAGAAAAAAAAATATTGATTTTTAAAAAGTCAAATTTCTGATTTAATCAAATTAATTTTATTATATATTCCTTTGTCATTATACAGTCACAGCCTCAGCATGAAAAAAAATAATTTCCTTACTAAAACTAAAAGATTTAAGGTGGAACTCTGCCATTAGAGCATTTTCTGGCTCTAAGATTACTGAAGATAATATTCTCATTTTTTTTCCTTAGCACCTGATAGAAGCATCCTAAATGGGATGAATTTTATGAAATTACTTTGATAAACATAGACATGAAATAGAAGTGATTTATCTTGAAACAAGTGCCAACAAATAGCAAGTTAAAGATTTCATCAACAGATGACTCTTGAAAGTATAATTTTTTTCCATCTGTAAATGCTATGATGCAGTGTTTAAAAAACCTCATATTTCTAGGTTATTAATAAAATCATTATTTCTTTACAGACATTTACAGAGGGAAAATTCTCTGCATCAGTAACTTTTAATTTTGCTCCAGAAATTAAGACAACTATATATGTTAAAAAAAAAAAAAGCTAATCTGTTAAAGAAATTTCTTTAACAAATTTAGAAGGAAAAATTGTTCTTGAATAAAAAGTTACTTTTTTTTTAATGAGGCACTACTTAAGGCATATTGAAATCTGTGTTTTTATATGTGTAGAATATTATTTGTACTAGTGCTTGTAGCAATAGAGCATTATCTAAATGATCCTTTAAAATGATTTTGTTTCACACTAAAAGAATAAAGTGCTCATATTTCTACATATTGAATATATATTACAGAAGTAAGTTGTAGATGCTTTTTATTTCTTGGTTCATCATTTTAAATAAATTTTGGAAAGAGTTTTATGACTATTTTACTACAAAGCATATGAATTTAAAAGTGAAACACCAGATTTTGGACTTAAAATTAGAATTCTCAATCTAGTATTTTGCTTATATGTTTATTCAATAAACACAGAAGACATCAAGATGAATGTGATTTTACCTGTACACAAAGACTTAAAGTTCCATAAGAGATTCAAACAAACAGATAATTTAAAATATTGTAGAGACGAAGAGGAATGCTCACTTTTCAAAAAAAGAAGAGGTTAAAGCATAAAGACTAGATGATTAATTTCATTAAAGGAGCCAAGGAGGGGAAGTCATCAGAATATCAGTCAGCTGGGGTCCCCATGGTATCTGTCTGTGGCCTATTAGGCCACACAGCAGGAGGTGAGCGGCGGGCCAGCATGAAGCTTCATCTGTATCTACAGCTGCTCCTCATCGCTCGCATTACCTTCTGAGCTCCGCCTTCTGTCAGATCAGTGGAGGCATTAGATTCTCATAGGAGCACGAACCCTACTGTGAACTGCGCATGCGAGGGATCTAGGTTGCACGCTCCTTATGAGAATCTAATGCCTGATGACCTGAGGTAGAGCTGAGGTGATGCTAGCGGTGGGGAGCGGCTGCAAATACAGATTATCATTAGCAGAGAGGTTTGACTGCACAGAGACCATAATAAATCAGTTGCTTGCAGACTCGTATCAAAACCCTATCAGTGAGTGGCAAGTGAAAACAAGCTCAGGGCTCCCACTGATTCTGCATTATGGTGAGTTGTATAATTATTTCATTATATATTACAATGTAATAATAATAGAAATAAAGCGCACAATAAATATAATGTGCTTGAATCATCCCGAAACCATCCCCCCCCCCTCCCCAATCCGTGGAAAAATTGTCTTCCATGAAAATGGTCTCTGGTGCCAAAAAGGTTGGGGACCACTGCCAGTCAGTTTAATGGAAATACAACACCACAATTCTATATAAAGTTAACAGTAAGTTTCCCAATTAACATGTAAAAGAATTTCATGTTTCCTGTGTCGTTCTGACTGCATGAATAGCACTTTATACATTTTAGAACACTGAATTTACAAAGTACACTGAGGAACCAAACCGTATTTGGATGAGAGAGAACAAGACAGTAATGATAATATGAACCACTTCAGATGAAAAGTGTTTGAGAAAATTGAGCAAACCCACTTGATATATGACATTTATGTCAGATATCTGAATAAGGGTTATTGTAAGAAGTTGTTTCTGTAAAGAGAAAAAAAATTTAAAGTAGATACAGATTATTGGGAGGCAGTTTTTTGTTTAATAACAGTAAGGAAAACACTACAAACTCTTTGATCCATCTAACAACACAGATCTTGTTATAGTTAGCATTGAACCCACCATCCTTGGAGGTATTCAAGCAGGTGCCCAGTGAAAGAAGGAGCACTACTAGTGGTAGAATTAGAAGTGGTAATAGTAGTAATAGTAATAATGGTAGTAATAGTAATACTATTATTAATAGTAATAGTAATGAAGGCAATTCTCCTTCTGAAAGCTCGTTATGTATCTCCCTATTTACATGTATTTTTCTAGTTATGTATTAATTATTTCTGTCTCAGAAAAGGGAGAATGAAGCAAAGAACTATTAAGCAGTGGCTAAGGCCTCATATCCAGTAAGTGTTATGTGGGCTCAAAAAGCGAATTCAGAGCCAGTGCTTTGCCCTTAACAGACTATGACTTATGAAATATTTTTACCAAGGTAGCCCTAATATAATGGAGATTCAAGCTTATACTATACGGAGGTTTCTGGGAATGAAACTTGCTACCGCCCAATATAAAACAAACATTTGATTTTCTATGTTTTATTTTAAAATTTAGTGAAATCTTATATTTGTTGAAAATATATCCACATTTATTTTAACATTAAAACTTTAAAATATTTCTCATAAAACATATGAGAAAAATAATTCTCCAGTTCTGTTTTGTGAAGACAGTGGATGCATCATATGAAGATCTGGTTTCGCATTAATGAGTCAGCACTCTGTCCCTTCAGCTAATGTTTCTCTTCTGCAAATCCACTGTGACTACCCTCTACAGACCTTCCAAAACTGAAATTGCTATTTTGAATAATCAAAGGCAAGGATATTTATAGTCCATATTGTATAAATAGGCATGGTTATCAGGCAAGACCTTTTGGATCAGCTACCATGGCAGTGTTCTTGCACTTCTGTATTTCACATAAAAAGGGACTGAGTCCTCCTCCAAGACTGGTCAGCCTCTTCTGTCTGCCTCTGGCTTCCATGGGGTCCACATGTATAGCCAAGCTTCTCAGTCTCTCTGTCTCTTTATTCACATCTGAACATTCCAAATCCAAGGAGATGAAACTAAACAGATCTTATTTTAAAACATATTAATAAAGCAGGATTCTCTTTTTGTCATAACTATTTTTCATTTGCTATGGTGCTTATTTAAGAACACTTAGGGGAGGATCATTACTAATCCCTGCCTTAACACTATTATAATACCAAAGTACTGTTTCTGACTTCCATTAGTACTCAATAATATACTTTTCTCTAAATTGCTTGTATAAATATTTAGGAGTTGCAAAATTTTTGAAGTTTATTTTCTTAAAAATTAAGTGATATTCTCTAGGGAAGTACTCAGGTTCATCTTACTGTTTTTGGTTTATCCCTCTTTATGATGCAAGGTAATATGTTGCAGTGAATACTGTAGAGGGAATATCTGCTTTGTAAAAGTGCATATTTGTAAGATGACATCTAAGAAAACTTTAATTCTAATTTTTTTTAACTTTGGTTATAAATGTCTCCCACATATTAATTACCTTTGAATTCTATTTTATAGATAAACATATTGCTACAGATTATATGCTTTTAAGACCTCTGAGGCAACCAGAGTGAGTTTTCTGCTCTAAGTAATCATTTGCTCCATGATACACATAATATTTTTTATATATATGGATTGGGAATCCACCAGGTAGATATCCTATTAAGATATACTGAATTAGAATTCATTTCATGTTTTGTTTTTCTCCTTACAAATTACAGCATAAGACAGTATGCTGCATGCAGCATGAGAAATTTTGTTGATCATTAGGCTCTTGAGTTTTGATCATGTCTACCATTTTGTATTCTGATGTAAACACTGACATGTCTGATTTAGAAGTTATAAAATGTTTTAAAGACCTACACTGGCAAGGATAAAAATTAAAAGGGCTATCAATCCTCATGTTTCAGGGCATTGGCTGCTTTCCAGATGGGTTGGAGAAAAATATACCCTGTGGTGTAGTATTAGGTGCATTAGCTAGGTTTTTATGCTTTTTTCTTCAAAAATTGGCAATGGCGACTTTTAGAACAAACACTCAAGTGAATAACTCTTTATTTTATTGTGCTTTGCCAATTCTGGCAGGCACTTTTCAGTTTGTATAACAACAAAATTCAAACACATCTCTCATTTCTATAGCTTTCACAATGCATATGAAATTATTGCTACTTAGGAAGTATTGAAAAATATTTCTTTTTTCAACATCATTTTAACAGGTAATTATCATGATTACTTGTAAAGGCAAAATCTTAAGCACTGATATATTTTTGAAGAATATTAAGAAAGGGAAGAATTTGACGTGTTCTGGTAAGTGCATAAATGCAAAAATTTAAAGTTGTGGCTTTTGTAGTATTGATTGGATTTCAATGACCACATTCTATTGAGCATTCGATTATTAAACCGAGAACTTAGTCTTAAAAAACTGAAAAGTGACTGAGTACAGAGGGAAGATTCTTTCTTCTCAAAATTTGACATGCATCACAATCACCTGAAAGTTTCTTAAAAATAGAACATCCTTCCCAGATTTTTGGAGTCATTAATATTTACTATAAGATCAAGCTTTTAATTTGCCATGTAATGCTAAAAATAAGTGTGAGGTTTATGTGGACAATACTCCAACAGTATAAATAATACTTCCATTATTTTTTGAAATTAAAATATTGAGTTTTTTGAGGTAAAAATTTCAACATGGTTGAGATTGTATTACACCTTTAAATAAATTCAAAGAGAATTAATATTTTAATGGTACTGGGTTTTCTAATAGGTGAGTATATGTTCTATGTATTTAAGTCTTTATTTTCTCTCAGCAGTTTTATAGTTTTCAATGTAGATTTTTTCAACATCTTATTATTCTTAAGCATTTTATATTTGAACGGTTATTTTAATGCATTATTTTTATATTTTTTTCAATCGATTCCTGATAGAAAATGGAACTATAATTGGCTTAGTTTACTCTAGAGTAAATCTTGGAAATATGTACCAGGAAATATTTACAAGAATTTTCTTAGCAGTATTCTTCACAATACCAAAAACTGCGAATGCATAAAATAACAGTCTACTTTAAAGTGGCTAAGGAAAGCATGAAGCACTTATTGAAAATAAATGACAGCTATATACAACACTTTAAATTTTAAAACACATATGAGAATGAAAAAAAGCTAGCTCTTGAAGATTACACATGGTATATCATTTCTACCTAACTTAAAAATCAAACAGTATCTTTTTATGATGAAACTACTTTTTAAATTTATAGTAATAGCAAACATCTATTTAATTTAATTGTTACCAAAGAGGGGAAACAAAGGAATGGAATAGATGAGAAAAACACTGGGTTGGTAGTACTTTAAATTGGGGATATTTCATAGGAGCTTATTGTTATTTTTATACCTTATGATTATATATTATATATATTCTTCAAATCAAATATTATATTAAAAAATAAGGAATTGTGCATATTACATAGGTAGTTTAAAATGTTTCAAAAGTCTTGATATCATTAATTCAATAATTAATTCAATAAAATATATCAAGATTTGTTATTAATATTAATATGCCAGGAACTAGTCTATATTATTTTTTATACAGCAGAGGGGAGATAAGTTGAAAAAACAAATACCTCCTTTTGTGGAGGTTATATTTTCATAGGTGGAGGTAGACTGTACCTAACTGAACAAATAACTATGAAATATAGAGACAGGGTTATAAAAAAAATGAAGTATATATGGTGAGAGATAGAAAGGCAGAGATCAAGATGCAGAGAAGATAATGCCAGATCCATATGCATGGCCACATTGTTGTCAGGGAAATGTGAATGAGTATAAGCATAAGGGATTTGAAGGCAGTCATGTACTAGCAGATGTTTACAGACTATGTGGTGTAAATATTTAAGCTATCAGCTTGACACCACTGTAAGTGAGGCAGGATGGGATGGTTCTTGGGAGGCAGTAGGAGCTGGTTCTAGCACACCAGGGTCAAAGATGGGTGCGAGGAGGAACTTCTAAAGGCTAAGTTAAAAAAAGTGAGTTCAATTTGGAAGAGAATGAAAATGTTTAATAAATTATAGGTCCCATTACATTTGAATATTTATTGGAATTGGGATGTTAGAGGGAGAATATTGAACAGACATACAGCTGTGGTCCAGAGAGTAGGGCAACAGAGAAAACTGGTGTGGGTGCACTCATTATAAATAACAGTTTTTCATATTTCATCATATAAATGAGTAGCTGAGATGGCATACAGGAAAAGAAGCCAAGATCATAAAAGACCAGGGTACTGAAAGGATCTGATATGTTGATACTGAAATCATAAATTATGGAAGAATAGGGGGTGAATTCGAACGTTAAAATCTTCAATCATTGTAAAGGAAGTGACCTATAATTCCAGGGAGTTGAAGGCTTTAAGAGACACAGAAAACTGTATGCAAGTGGCAGCAATGAGGAGCCTGGAGGATATATGCTCCATCTCCAGGTTTATGGGAATAGAGTTTGGGAAAGAACACCTATCCTATACACACTTAAGAGAGTTGTGATTTATGCACCCTAATCTGTGAACAGTGGGATCATGTTGATCAGCCTGCTGTGGGTAAGAAGGTGGAGAGAACACTCAGAGTGGGGATTATTGTATAGAGAACTTTTCCGATAATCGTGATAAATTCTCAGGGGCACAGAGAAAGAGTTTTCTGAAATCAGAGAAGAGTGTGAGATTGTGAAATATCTGCTCATGATTTTTATTCATTTCCAAATTGGATTTTTTTAAAGTTGAGTTTGGAGAGTTCTTTATATATTCCAGATACAATTTCTATATTAGATAAGTGGTTTATAAGTAGTTTCTCTTAGGCTGCAGCTTATATTTTCCTCTTCAATGGGTTTTTGTAGAGTAAGTTTGTAATTTTTATAAGATCCAGTTTATCTGTATTTATGTGTATAGGACATGCTTTGGTGTCAAGTCTAAGACTCCTGTCTAGCCCTAGAGCTCAAAATTTTACTCCAATCTTTTTTTCTAAAGGTTTTTATAGTTCTACATATTATATTGTCTGTTATCTATTTTAAGTTAATTTTGTGTGCTAATGTGTGAAACTTAGGTTGACTTTTTTTTCCCTATAAATTTCCAATAGCTCTAGCATTATTTGTTGAAAAGGATATCTTTCCTCCATCGAAATACTTTTGCACCTCTGTCAAAAATCATTTAGGGATATTAATGTGGTCAGTTTTAGAGTTCTCTATCCTGTTCTACCGATCTGTTTGTCTATTGTTATACCAGTACCATTGTTTTCTGTAATTTTTTTATAAGCTTGTTTTTTCTCTTTAAATATGAACAAATACAACATACAGAGAAATAATAACAAAAGAAAAATAATTTATATGGCTATTCCCTTTCTGAAAAGTGGTAGAACATGAACAGAACATTGCAGTAACAGACGTAAAATATTTGAAAAAGAGATGATATCTACAGTTGCATCTTTTAATTATTTTCTAAGGAAAAGAATTTAGTAGTAAGATTTAGTATTGGGAAGAGTAATTTCCCCTCCTTTATTCTTCTTTTTCAAGATTGTTTTAGATGTATTGGGCCTCTGACTTTCTGTATAAATTTTGAAATAAGTTTGTTTGTGTCTACATAGAACAGTCCTTTTTTAATATATATATATATATATAGGAAATGCATTAATCCTGTATTTCAATGTGAGGAGAATTAAATCTTTCCTATGTTGAGTCTTCTTATACATGAGCATTATGTGTGTCTCAGTTTACTTGGGCCTTTTAAATTTTCTTTCATGACCATTTAGTAATTTTAAACACACAAATCATATTCCTGTTTTGTTAGACTTATACCTAGGTATTCCATTTTCTTTGGAACAATTGTAAATAGTATTGTGTCTTTAATTTTTATTATCATATATTTGCTATTGATTGATACATTTATTTCTCCATTCTGCCTTATCAGTCTTTGCTTCATATATTTTAAAGCTTTGTTGTTTTGGGCATTAACATTTAGGTTCATTATGTCTTTTTGGTAGATGGATTCTAATATCATTATGTAATATTCCTCTTCATCTCTAAGAATTATCTTTAGTTTGAAGTTTATTTTATTGGATATATCATATCCACTCCTGTTTTTAAAAAATAATGTTTGCATGATGTATCTTTCCCCATATTTCTACTTGCATTTTACCTTTGTCATTGAATCTGTAGTGAATTTCCTGTAAATTGCACACAGTTGGGTCTAGTTTTTAAAATAAATTCTGCCAATCTCTGTCTTTCAACTGGTGTATTTAAACCATTTATATTTAAGGTAATTATTGATATTTTATGGCTTTAATTTTTCATTTTATCATTTGTTTTCTGTTTGTTTTATTAGTTTCTTGTCCTTCTGTTTATCTTTTCTTATGTTGGGGGGAATACTAGACCTTTTTTTTCTTTTTAGAAACGTATGTTGATTTATTTATAAACCTCCACTGGCACCTACAGATGCTGGAGTCAGTAGAAGGAATCAGAGTTGACCCTGCTTCCTAACACCTTATTCAGTCTCCTTACTGATGGGGATGTGTCAGCATTCAGGTCCCCAACTGGGTCCTGCTGACAACAAAGTTAGTGAGAAAGTGGAGTGTTACCTACCCTCAGTTCACAATGCCTTATTCATTCTCATTAATGCAGGGAGGGGTGGAGGCTCCACTCCTGCCTAGGTCCTACCGACAGCTGGGATGGGAGTGGAGCCATGAAACATAGTGATGACAAGTCCCACCCCACACTGTATTGTTATGCACTTTGCTGCCTTGTAAGTAGAGGCTTACCTCACCATTAGACTCTGTTGGTATTACCCTGCTTCTACTAGGAGGGAGATGGACAATCAGTTCTTCCTCTTCCTCCATCACTGAAATCACGGAGGTGGTAGTGTCCACTGGTATGTTCCTGGGGTGGAGTGTTACCAGACCACCATTTTCCAGGCTTTCTGTGGAACTTTCATCTTTGCCTGTTGTCGGTTCCAGGTTGGAGGCTTTTGCAGCACCCTATCTGAGCTATATGAGAGATAGTAAGTAAACCCAGGGAACTCAGTGATGAGTTCTTCCTCAAGTCCTGGGGTCTCTAGGCAAGTCACTTTCTTCTTTCCACCTTTCTGAGTCTTCCTATGATTGTTTCAGTCCAAGGTTTGTGTTATGCTTCTTATGATTGTGTTATTTTAGTTGTAGTAGTGAGATTCTGAGGGAAAGTCCATCTTGGCCAGAATTGGAAATTGAAATTGGACTTTTATCAAGTTTTTATTTGGTATCTTATTTATAATTAAATAAATAATTAATCTAAAATCAACATAAGAAAGAAACACACTTCTTAGATTATTTGAGCTATTTTTCAGTTCATCAAATAATTTAACATATGGATTTATTTCAATTATTCTATTGTACTTTGATTTTAGTAAGACATCAATAATTTAAAATAATATATTGAAACCAGATGTCTTAATATAATAACACAATACTTGTGTTTAAACGTTCTACCCAAAATATGCCATATGTGTACCTCTTTATCCCAATATCTATCATTTTTAATTGTTTCACATAAATTAGTATAGGTTATCTTTCCCTGAAACATTTTAATCAATTTCTTACAATAGTCACAAAAATATATTAAGAAGACAAAGATACCTTCATAAAATGAGGATGGGTACCACTTTAGCTCAATAGTTAAAATTATACTTGATTTCTGGAATAGGGCAATTATGTTGAAAAACAAGAGATACTATTATTAATAACCACATGAATCAAAAGCTAGAAGAGACAAAGGAATTAACATAGATCTATTAAAATATTTGCCTACAAATATATGAAACAAAATTGATAACTTTCATCAAACTGGTATATGATCTATTTCATGAAATTAATATAATAATGTGAAATGCTGGAGATAATAATGTGAATAGAATAAGTTGAGTCTAATAAGTAAATGTGTTGCATTTCTGGCGGTCATTTTTTACTCAACTTGGGAAAATTAACAAGGTAAAGAGGTAATATTATAAAAAAAAGTTCTACATAAGAATAATGAATGTGAAGCAGTATATGATAAAGCTGTAATGATTTTTAAAATACTACTGTTTAAAGGATGTGAAAATTATTTGAACAGACAATTGTTTATAAAGATTGATATATTATAAATATAGACTTATAAATCAAAAGGAAATATATTATTTGATTAAGGGCAGTGGTATAATTGTTTGCTTCAAGTGGGAGTGGTTCTTTAAAAAACTCTAAAAAAGAAGATAAAAAAATGTGAAGCAAGTCAAATATAAGTAATACATAGAACTTTTGTAAATTTTGTATTTCCTATTTGTGATGGAGTTTTAACCACAAGGAGAATTTGATATTTTTTATTTAACCTGAGCAAAACAACAGACCATCTTGCACATAAAGGACAACAGCCACATCATATGCACTTAAGAATTATTATTTAGAATACTCTATATACCAGGTTTTATTCTTGGTCCTGGGGAACATGCTAAGGAAGTAGACAGACAACATCCCTACACTTTGGTGTTTATGTTTCATAAAAATTTGACCATTCATTAACAAGAAAGCAAAGAAGATATTTTCAATAATGGTAATTGCCATGAATATAGTACAGAATATGGAATAAACTGAGTTGGTAGATAGGCAGGGAAGGTTTTCAGGCAGTTCCATGTGAAATTTAACCTTCATGTCTCAAAGAAGGAGAGGTAAAAGGTATGGTAGAAGGTAATATGCACCCTAAGATGCAGGTGCTCCACAGATTTTTTTTTTTAACATCTTTATTGGGGTATAATTGCTTTACAATAGTGTGTTAGTTTCTGCTTTATAACAAAGTGAATCAGTTATACATATACATATGTTCCCATATCTCTTCCCTCTTGCATCTCCCTCCCTCTCACCCTCCCTATCCCACCCCTCCAGGCGGTCACAAAGCACAGAGCTGATATCCCTGTGCATGGACATATATACACTAACAAATGTAAGGTAGATAGCTAGTGCTCCACAGATTTAATGGATCGTCACTGTGTGTTAATGAGGTACCATGTGACCAGAGCCTTTCAATTTTAACATAAATTAGAAAGTGGATTTTTATAGGAAAACTAAAGATTTTTAAATGTTGCCAATGAAGTTCAATTTGGAAACAACACTGCCTACTTACTCAATTCAGTGTAAACGCATCACAGTTTTAAGTTAGATCCCTCAGGTCACTGGTGTGCAACCTCTTTGATAGATCATCCTTGTATATATTTCAACCATATAGAGAATTCATTTGCTTCATTAAAGAAATGAGAATTTTTTAAACCCCATAAGTCCAGTGAATATTTACTCTCTTAATCCACCCGTTTGTCATCTCTATTCTAGATCATTAAATTTTTCTTCTACCATTCTTGTAGAGTTCATATTGCTTCACTGAAGAATAGGAATTCTAAAAATCCAGAGGTCCAGTGACTATTTACTGCCTGGTGATTTACATCATTTTACTCTATCGATTTTACAGGTTCACTTCTTGTGGTCCATGATAAATACTCATTGTCTGAGCTGTAGTTATAGGATAAGCATCAGGTTGGGAGCCCCCAAAACAATTAAATCGCCTCTCATATTTTTTAATGACTACAGGGAGCTCATTATTCTGATTTTACTGAAGGAGTGCAAAAATATGTAAGCCTTGGATATCATTTTTATCTTCCCTAATTATATTTTGGAGTTTTAAAAATGTGCATCCTTAATCATTATAATTTTAGGCATTGTTTTTATAACACTGCTATGTCCCAAAATCTGAATTAATTTTTTAACTTGTTTCACTGATTTAGCAGTGCAATAAAGGTCAAAGACTAGATAGCAATTAGAATAAACACTAAAGCTTTTCCAAGTTAAAGCTTTCAGGCATGCATAAAATAGTTTTAGTACTCTGAAAATCTAAAAGTAAACACAAATTATATTTTCTAATTAAACAAGGCATAAATAACAATTAATTTCAAAGTATTTTACAGACCTTAATCAACATTCCTAATTCCCCCTTGGATTTGATATTATTGTGTACATATAGGTATGTGATGATAAATTTTGTCTAGAGGACAACTTTACTATTTACTAAGTCTGTTTTGTCACACTGACTATATTTTTTGAGAAGAATTCTGCCATTATTATTCCACATAATACAGACTTTCTACAGCTAAGAAGTTCTTTTGATAATAACAGATGTATTTAGGGAAGACTGGGGATTAGATAAAGGTCATACATATCCTTATAGATTAATAGTTGTATCAGTAATTTTCTGGAAATCACCCGTTCACATCTTTCTTCTCTTCCTGATTAACAATCTCCCCTGTTATAACAATCCACAAACAATAAAGATAACAAAAAATCATAGTGCAGTGGAGAAACCTCTGGAGTTTTGTGTCACTTGTTTTTGTTTGTTTCTGAGTCAAATCCATGCTCAGTGTAAATTTTTAGAAACAAATGTTTTCCTTATGTAAAGATGAAAGACACTGGAAAACTCATTAATACTGTTAAGTAACTATCTATAGAAAAACATCATTGAATTTTCTAATACTTTTATAACCTTGATAACATACTAATATTAGTATTAATGTTTAACATCTGTGCACATTTTTAAAAGTTCTCTCTTTCTGATACTTATAGAAAACAAACAACTAACTCTTATATTGAATTTAGTAATTTTATAAACTAGTGAAAATAATATTTGTTTTGGCTGTATTTGAATATTTGGTTATTAACAATAGTCTAGAAAAATGTAATATGTAATTTATAAGCTCAGAATATGTTCATCGACAGTATATCACCAGAAACTTCCATTAATTAAAAAAAGAAATTATCAAAATTCAAAGTTTGATTCTTGTTTTGACAGAAATAGACTTTTAAATTACTTATAAAATAGATTTTCATTTTCTCTGTAGTGATATTGAGACATTAGTCTGATTCTTTTGTTGAAGTGGGCAGAGCATAAATAATTATTAATTGTTCAAGATTTTGTCAAAAAAATCCTGTCCATATTGCAGTTCATTTGAGCTCTTATGATTAATCATAATTAAGGACCCTTGTAGAGATTCATTATAAAAATAAAACAAGCAAAGCTGTATTTACAATATAAAACCATCAGCTGGGGTTTATGCGGTGTATTAGTATGTCAGTAAACTTAAATGACTCTATGTCATAAATTCACAATGATAAAAATATCAGACACTTAAATATAGTTTATAGCACAGAGTTTATTCTAATATATAGAACCTTTGGAGGTAAATAATTCAAATGTGACATTTGATGCAATGTAACAGATGAAGTTTATTTTTTAATCCCAGATTTTCATCCTGAAAAATTAGAAGATTAGAAAATTAATGGCCCTAATTCTAATTCTGCCTCAGTCTCATTTTAAGTCTTTCCATCATTCTACGTGCATCCCTCTGAGCAACAGAGTTAGAAGTAACTATTTTTCATTCTTCTTATAAAGGGACAACTGTCTTCAGAATACCAATATTGGAAATGAAGTACTAATAAATAAAAGTTTTACTCAAACTAGTAAAAGTAGGTTATAAAGATTCTTTCTCAAATTCCTCCTGGAACAATGTGGAAATAAAACATGTGCACATGCCAATGGGCACAATAAACATGTGAAAAAATTACCAATAAACTGAGTAATCTTTATATTGAAAACCTGAGAGAACACAGTATTTTCCCAGATCTGTTAGCCATCAAATTGGAGAGGACAATAGATAATTAGATGATAGCAAGACTCAAAAATGAGAATTCAATTCATAAAATATTTTCCAGGCTGTTCCCACTTAGAATAAAATAATCATGAAAGTATAGGAGGGAACCATTTAAAAATCATTATTTTCATACATATGTCCTAGGGTAGAGTTTACGTAAATCATACCAGAAAGTTTGATAGTGTTTACGTATGTGGATGCAAGTGTGTGTTCTGTGTGTGTTTGTGTCTGTGGATATGTTTATTATTTGAAGACTAAAACTTCTTTCAAAGCACTTAATATTTTATTATCAGCTGAAGAGCCCATTTGAAGTATAAACTTGTGTAATTTGAGTTAATAACTTCTTCTGTCGACAAAGGAACTCTACAATAGCTGCTTATTTTCCTCACATAGCAACTCAGAAAGAGCCATTGTTCAATGGCTTTATGGCCTTTGAGCATAGATAATTGATCATAAATCTTTAGGTGGCCCAGCTGGGTTTCCATATGACTGCAGAGAAGCACCATATGGCCTCTAGCACTCACAGGGATCCCCTGCACTCACAGGTTACAGATTGAAAATCTGTCACAGTATTGAGAAGCAAGCTGCTCTCAAACTAGTGCAAAATAAATGATATTCTCAGATAAAACAAAGGGGAGATTTTCTTTAATAAGCTGATGGCTATATCTACAGTTCTCATACTTTTTTTTGATAATGTCTGGATAATTTAGGGTCTTGAACAACCCGAGTGGATTGTTTTATAAGGTCTCCATACCTTGGAGAAAAGCACCATGCTGAGGCTTGGCTCAGTCCTAAGAGGATCTGGGACATTGTTTGGAACTTACCATCTCCCTTCCCTGCTTTCTTCTGAATACTAGCAACATTTTCTTAGATTTTTATTCAGAGGGTTGAAAATAATGGCTTTCCAGATAGCACCCTCCCATCTCATACCTTAAAGTTTCTCTACTTCAAAGAGACCTATTCTCCTTACCTAATCCTATGTCAGGATGGATTATGTGTGCATCCTTAGACCTGTGGCAGAAAGAACAGCCCCCACTGTATAGTGATGGTTAAAATAGAGGATAGCAAGTTCTCCAAGATATGTGAATTGATGCTCGTGAGGAGAATTGGTTGTTAGAAAGATGATGATGATGATGATGATCCATGTGTCCAATCACTTATTTATGTTAGTTAGGACTCATGGACAATATCAGCAAATAGGGTAAGAAAATATGGTTACGTTTAATACATAGTTTGAACATTACCATCTTTATACCAGAGGCCATGCCCTGGGAGGAGTCTTTAAAGCCAACAAGTCATGACCAACCAAAGTCCACAGGTTCCCATTCTGGGCCATGTTCTAGGTATCCAGGACCTTAAAAGTCCTTGCCTAAATGCCCAGACCTTGTTCCCAGTTCCTGTGTGGGCCTCTTCTTTGAGTCTCTCCTCCTCAGGGCAGAACACACTGGAGTGTACACACTTCTAAGCCCAAAGAATGGCCAAGGGGAGGCTCCATAAAGAAGCTGTTTGATGGAGCCTAAAAGAAACAGCTGGGATGTTCACACGTGTGAGCATGAGGTCCCTCCAGGAATAAGAAAAGGCCAGTTATTGGAAGACAGTGGGAGCAAGCTGTGGGCTGAAGACATGGAGCTGGAGTCCAGCTCTCCCCTGGCCAACACATTCAAGCACAGATACCTGAGGAGCCTGAGAACTTTAAATTAATCCTGGCCTTCCAGGTTGTTTGGAAGTTATGTTTTTAATGGTAAAATATAGAACTAATTTTGTTTGACAGTCCTTTAGCTTGGTTTAAAATCTGTAGTAATTCCGTTATGAACATCCATTTTTACTCAAAGTGTAGGGTCTGAATGGAACCTATCATTAATATGGACAAACTGCTAATCTGTATTCTTATCTCCTACTTTTTGTCAAAGTGCTTATCTAAGAAACACCATATTTCAAGAGTCTAGTTATAACTTCTCAGAATACAAGACTTTTAAATGGAAAACTTATAATTTGTATCATAAGTTTACATGATTCAATAAAGTGTTAGCCTTTGAGAGAATGAAGTTTTTTAGGCTTCGATAAACCTCTTAGCAAACAGAGGATCAGAGGGTAATCTTTATTAATAGTCTTGTGGTAATTTAGGTTCCTCATTTATAAAATGAAGAGAGATCTATCTATCTATCTATCTATCTATCTATGTATCTATCTATCTAGCATAGGTTTGTTCTGAGGATTTATTAAGCACCCAGGCACATTGCAAACAGTCTGTGAATATTAGTTCTTGTTTTTAATGAGCCTTCAATTTTCCAAAATATCAAGGTGTATCAATTAACTAACTTAACACTGAGTATATACTGGATGATGTTAATATGATAACTAATTGCAAAATTTCAAATTATTAACTAGTAAGTTAAATGTATAACATATGAAGGTATTTATTACATTATGATGCAGATTGAATTTTAAGAATGTTATGAGAGGTAAAAAATAAGTAGAAATACAGTAATTCAAAGGATTTGATATTGATTAAATGTCAACACTATCAGTTTGATACTCCTAGAGTAGGCCACTACATAAACCAGTTTGACTTATTCATTATAAATTAAGGTTAAATGAAGAAATTACTTTTCTGATCTACATTATACTACTCACTCTAACTTAACTATTTTAATTATTATATTATTTTAGAATTTGATAGACATCATTATAGAATTTTAAAATTCATAGAGAAAGGAGATACACATAGCAAAGAAAAATTTTAATTTCTATTGATAATGACTCTAATTCACAAAAATATAATAAAATGATTATAAAATGAACGGTTAGCTTTTTATATCATCAGAATATGGCTATATATAAAATCTTATTTTTTTGTACTAAAAACAAAGAAGAAGCAAAAACAAAAAATGTAGCCTAGTTGGACATTTAAAAAATTTATAACCTTTATTTTTTCTAAGATAACAGAATTGTTGAGTTCCTTGCAGAATCCATTTTAACACATAATTTAATCTTCTATTGAATATAAACTTTTGGTAAAGGCTCTTTTCACATTAAATCAATGTTTAAAAATGACATATATATATATTTGGTTTTTTACTTTTATGTTTTTCAATTTTTTATTGCAGTATTTATTGCAGTATTGTTGATTCACACCATTATATTAGCTACAGGTGTACAACCTAGAGATTTGACATTTTTATAGATTATACTCCATTTAAAGTCACTGCAAAATAATGGCTATATTTCCCTGTGCTGTACAATACACACTCTCCAAGTTTACCATCAGAAAGGATGGCTCCTTTTTTCTGAGAGGATATGTAACTTTGAGATAGGCTTTCTCATGGAGGTTCTTCCTGTTTACCTCCTTATTATTGAGCTAGCATTAGAGCTGATGGGTGAAGAAAGTGAACATGAGAATGAGAGAGTAAAAAGGACAGTAACTTCATATAATGCATATACACACATTTTTCCTTTTTTTTTATTAACAATCCTGTATTAAGACTGTGATTCAGTATTTTTATAGATTGTACTCCATTTAAAGTTATTACAAGATAATGGCTATAATTCCTGTGCTATACAATATATACTTGTTGCTTATCTATTTTATACATAATAGTTTGTACCTCTCAATGTCCTACCTCCATCCTGCCTCTCCCCCATGCTTCTCCCTACTGGTAACTATCAGTCTGTTCTCTATGCTTGTGAGTCTTTTTCTATTTTGTTATATTCATTCATTTTATTTTTTAGATTCCACATATGTGATAACATACAGTATTATTCTTTCTCTATCTGACTTATCTTACTAAGCATAATAACCTCTAGGTTCATCCATGTTGTCGTAAGTGGCAGAATTTCATTTTTTATACCTGAGTAATATTCCATTTTGTGTATGTATTTCTTTTTTATGGTTGAGTAATATTCCACTGTGTGTGTGTGTGTGTGTGTGTGTGTGTGTGTGTGTCTGTGTATATATATACACACAGTACTTCTTCAACCATTCATCTGTTCATGGACACTTAGGTTGCTTCCATATCTTGATTATTGTAAATAATGCTTCTATGAATATTGGGGTTCATGTATCCTTTCAAATTATTGTTTTCATTTTCTTTGGGTATATACCCAGGAGTAGAATTGCTGGATCATCTGGTAGTTCTATTTTTAGTTTTTTTAGGAACCTCCATATTGTTTTCCATGGCAACTGCACCAATTTACATTCCCACCAATAGTGTACTAGGGTTCCCTTTTCTCCACATCCTTTCCAACATTTGTTATTTGTATTCTTTCTGATGATGGCCATTCTGACAGGTATGAGGTGATATATTACTGTGGTTTTAATTTACATTTCTCTGATTAGTGATGTTGAGCATCTTTTTTATGTGTCTGTTGGCCATCTTCTTAGAATATCATATACTGATGCAAATGGCTACTGAATGATATGCAAGTATATCACAGGAAATATTAATTCCCCCAAAATATAGCTCATTGTTTGAAACAAACAGTCCCAAAATAAATTTTATTATCAAAATCATTTTCAGAACTCAAAAAAACCCTGAGATAATACAGCATAATAGAAAATAGAATATATAATTAAAATATAAAGATAATTTACAAAGAGATTTCCAAATATGTATTCCTAAAGCAGCAATTAAAGAGTCATGATCATTTTATAAACATTTAAAAAAATAATTCAATAATGGAACATGTGTGATTCCTATATTTACTGCATCATTGAATTTTAAATATACTCTTAAAAATCATAGAATTTTAGATGCATGACTTTGCCCAAAGACAGAGGTCTATAAATTAGAAATGATGCATATCTTAAATGATATGAGAAGATTAAATAAGATGAAGTATGAGCCAAATACATGGTTCATGTTGAATAAATAGTGTATTTTAATGGCTAGATCATTACAGAAGCAATTGTAAAATTTTTATATATATGTAAATATATATAAATTATATATAAATAATATTCAAAGATGAAAATTATACCACTAAAAATATGACTTTGAAATTTATTATAATAAGAGACCAAATCAATGTTAGAATTTAATTTAAAAAATAGTAAATCAATGTTGGAAATTATTTTTCTAAGTGAACATTTAAAATCTTTAAGAAAATAATATCCTTTAGTTATGATAATTAAATTATAAAATGTTGCTAGAAAGCAATATAAGTGGAGCTAGGAAGGACTTAGAAATCATCTGACACAATTTTGGCCCTGAGGCCAGAGAACTGAGACTTCAAGAATGTAAGTTCAATAAGCATTCTCCATGCTGTAGACTTGAACCCAAAAGAGGGAAGGAGCAGATTACAGTATCTAACTTCATGTGAGGTAAAGGCTTACACACAGAGTGTTCCTAGAACTGCTCAACCAGGAAGTGATTGAGTGGTAGAGTGAGGAGTAACACAGAGATGATTAAACTTTGCAACTTTCAAATTATAAACTATCTAGTAAGGCAATTGTGTAATTGTACCTCATCCATGGTATAATACAATCCTGAATTGTGTACTGAAAGAGCTCCCCATCTTCTTCTGCAGAATACATTTCTGGCCACCCCACCATCAGCTAATACTTTACTCCATTTGTAATTACTATGTATGATTAGTGTCTTTCTTATACACTCTGGATCTGTATGTCCGCTAGACATACTTATTTGGTATGTGGCTCAGTTACCACAAAATCAGCATGTTCTAAACTGAAAACATCAGACTCTTTTTCTCACCAGTGCTCTTTACATTATGAATATCACCATTATTGGCTCAAGAGCCCAAGTCTAAAACATGGAAACCATTCTTTTATTCTCCCTACATCCTTCCTACTTTCAATCAATTATGTTCTCACCATTCTACTTACAACACACAGTTCTGATCCAATTCATTCCTCACTATCCTCATCATTAGTTAGGCATCATCATCCCTCACCTGAGCAACTTCATTTCCCTTTCTTGTACCTTCACAATTGTAACCCCATTATCTCCATCTTGTAGCTCGTATGGTATTTCTAAACTAGGTTGTATTTTAAAACCTTAGTGAAGCTTATGTGGTCCCTTATGTCCTGGCTCCTGACATTTTTTTCAGCTTCTTTACTTATCCTTTTCTATTTCACATCCATGCTTAGCGATGCTGAGGGTTTTTTTTTTCACACTATCAATAAACCAAACCTCTCTTGCTTTCATGCCTTTGCACATTTTCCTTTTTCTTTCTACTTCTCCATTTACCTAGCTAATTATTTTTCATGCTTTTTGTTTTAGTTAAATATTATGAAGATATGTTGAATATTATGAAAGAAATTTTCCAGAAAACCTCTAGATAAGCTTAGGTGCTCCTGTTGTGCACACCAGTTGCTCCTTTAGTATAATTTTTTTAGCCTAATTTGTTTAATATCTTTATCCCTGAAGAACGGAAAGCTCTACGGGGGCAGCAACTATGTATTTCCTAATCATCCCATATCTCCAGAACATGGTACTATTTGTAATATGGTAATTGCACGAAAATGATTTGCTAGGTGAACAATTAATGTGTCTTACAGTGGTTGATTTCCATTAAAATTCAAAAGTATTCGTAATTCTGAGACAGAAAAATATCTTTGTGGTTGGAAACAATTTATGGATTAGCTATAAATAAAGAATTATTTTTCAGAACCAACCCTACAGATTTTAATTTGTCTGTAATAACCTTATGTACAACTAGATGAGAATGAATCCTTGTCTCTCGGTCAGATCTATCTATAAGTTAAATTTAAAAGTACCGTTTATGTGACTTCCCTGGTTGTCCAGTGGTTGAGACTTCACCTTCCCATGCAGGGGGTGTGGGTTCAATCCCTAGTGGGGGAGCTGGTCCCACATGCCTCAGGGCCAAAAAACCAAAGCATAAAGCAGAAGCAATGTTGTGGCAAATTCAGTGAGGACTTGGAAGGTGGTCCACATTAAAAAAAAAAAAAAAAGTCTTAAAAAAAATAATTAAAAAAATAAAAGCACCATATATTCCACCTCAGTTTTTTCCTACTATTATTCTGTCTTTCCCCAATATCCACTTCCTGCATTTTTTAAAGCTAAGTGTTCCCAAGAACATGGAAAATTCAGTGACATCCGTTGAACTCATCCATATTGAGGAATATTAATAGAGAATCACACATGCATATAATTAAGAGGAACATATTGATGGTGGAGAACATTGTTCCTTCAACACATGGTGCCTCCCTCACAGATTATTCTGAATATGTCAAGGGATAAGACTTTATAAAGAAGTGAATTAAGACTTAATATGTTTTATCCATATTTTATACTATGACTATTAATTTTGTTATTTATGCATGAGGAAATCTGCACTATTAGAGGGGGATCTGTATATAGTTTTTCTCTTGATTCAATTTCTTTGTGTTTCTATAAACATCAACTTTAAGTATACTAATCCGATATCAACTAAGTTATATAAATGCCACACAAATGGATTGATTTATCTTTTCTCCTTATATATAGTACCTCCAATTTCAATTCCAATTTTAAAACTTTTTGAAACAGTGTCATTTAATATCAAAAGAAACATAAAATTACTATATAAAGGCTCATATAAAAAGAACATTTATCATACTTCTCTCTCCCACAGAGATTTAGTAAAACAGTATATCTGAACTAGGCCAATGCTTATTTATTTTCTTTATCAGAAAAATTGAAATGTTGACTGCTAGATAAACAGGAATTTGTAAAACTACTAGAATAAGAAATGCATGTTTCAAGAAAGAAAAAAATATGTTAAATGCCTTTGAAAATCAAGACAAGTGAAAAACATAACCTTCCACCTTAAGGAACTAGTAAAAGAAGAACAAATAAAACCTGAAGTGAGTAGAAGGAAAGAAATCATAAATATAAGAGATGAAATAGAGACTAAAAAAAAGAATCAGAACAGAAAAGAATCAATGAAACTAAAAACTAGTTCTTTGGAAAGATAAACCCAAATTCATAAACCTTTAGCCAGACTCATTAAGAAAAATAGAAAGAGGACCCAAATAAATAAAATCAGAAATGAAAAAGAAGTTACAACTGACACCACAGAAATACAAAGGATCATAATAGATTACTAAGACCGTTATATGCCAATAAAATGGACAGTGTAGAAAAAAATGGATAAGTGTACAATCTCCCAAGACTGAATCAGGAAGAAATAGAAAATCTGAACAGACAATCACTAGTATTGATATTGAGTCAGTAATTTAAAAAAATCTACCATCAAACAAAAGTCCAGGACCAGACAGCTTAACAGATGAATTCTACCAAATATTAAAAGAAGTGCTAGCACCTCTCCTTCTCAAGCTGTTCCAAAAAATTGAAAGGAAAGAATGCTTCCAAACTCACTTCATAAGGCCAGTGTCAACCTGTTATCAAAACCAGACAAAGACCTGCAAAAAACAAAAGCCAATATCACTGATGAACATAGATACAAAAATCCTTAAAAAAAATATAGCAAACTGAATTCAACAATACATTAAAAGGATCATACACCATGACTGAGTGGAATTTATCTCAGGCATGCAAAAATGGCTTAACATCCACAAATCACTCAATGTCATACACCACATTAACAAACTGAAGAATAAAATCAATATGATCATCTCAATAGACACAGAAAAACCTTTTGACAAAATTCAGCTTTCGTTTATGATAAAAACTCTCAACAAACAAGTTGTAGAGGAAACGCACCTCAATATAATAAAGGCCATATATGAAAAACCCACAGCGAACATCATTCTCAACTGTGAAAAGCAAAAAGCTTTTTCTCTAGGGCTTCCCTGGTGGGGCAGTGGTTGAGAGTCCGCCTGCCGATGCAGGGGACACGGGTTCATGCCCCAGTCTGGGAAGATCCCACATGCCGCGGAGTGGCTGGGCCCGTGAGCCATGGCCGCTGAGCCTGTGTGTCCAGAGCCTGTGCTCCGCAATGGGAGAGGCCCACGTACCGCAAAAAAAAAAAAAAAAAAAAATCTTTTTCTCTAAAATCAGGAAAAGACAAGGATGCCCACTCTCACCACTTTTATTCAACATAGTCTTCGAAGTCCTAGCCACAGCAATCAGAGCAGAAAAACAGTTGAAAGGAATCCAAATTGGAAAGGAAGAAGTAAAGCTGTCACTGTTTGCAGATGACATGATACTATACATAGAAAATCCTAAAGAATTCACCAAAAAACTATTAGAACTAATAAGTACATTCAAAGATACAAATTTAATATGGAAAAACCTGTTGTCTTTCTATACACTAAAAGCAGACTATCAGAAGGAGATATTAAGAAAGCAAGCCATTTACAATCAAACCTAAAAGAATAAAATATCCTAGACTAACTCTAACGAGGCAAAAGACCTATACTTAGAAAACTATACAATATTGATGAAAGAAATTGAAGACAACACAGACCAATGGAATGATATGGCATGGGTTGGAAGATTTGATATTGTTAAAATAACAATACTATCCAAGGTTCTTCAATCCATATCAAAATACCAATGGCATTTTTCACTGAACTAGAATTAAATAATTCTAAAATTTGTATATAAACACAAATGACCCAGAATAGCCAAAACAATCTTGAGAAAGGACAAAGCTGGGAGTGTCACGTTCTCTGATTTCAAGCTAACGTACGAAGCTACAGTCATCAAAACGGTGTGATACTTTCACAAAAACAGACACATAGATCAATGGAACAAAGAGCTCATAAATAAATCCACACTTACATGGTCAATGAATATACAACAAAAGAGGAAAGAATATACATGAAAAGACAGTCTTTTTAATAAATGATGTTGGGAAAACTGGACTACTTTCTCACAGCATGTACAAAACTAAACTCAAAATGGATTAAATACTTAAATGTAGGATCTGAAACCATAAAATTGCTAAGAGAAAATGTAAGCAGTAGGCTCTTTGACATCAGTCATAGCAATATTTGGAGGATTATGTCTCCTCAAGCAAGTGAAACAAAAGCAAAATTAAAGGAGACTACATCAAACAAAGACTTTGTGCATGTAAGTGTGTGTGTGTGTGTGTGTGTGTGTATGTGTTGTTTTCCTTTGTTTTGTTGCTGTGCCACGTGGCTCGTGGGATCTTAGTTCCCCCACCAGGGATTGAACCCTGGCCTTGGCAGTGAAAGTGCTGAGTCCTGACCACTGGACCTACAGGGAGTTCCCACAAACTAAAAGACTTTTGCACACAATGGAAACTATCAACAAAATGAAAAGCTCCCCTTCTGAATAGGAGAAGATATTTACAAACAATATATCTGATAAAGAGTTAATATCAAAAATATAAAAAGAACTGATATAACTGAACATCAAAAGCACACAACCCCATAAAAAATGGGCAGAGGATCTGAATAGACACTTTTCCAAAGAAGACATACACATAGCAAAGAGACAAATGAAAACATGCTCAACATCACTAAGCATTAGGGAAATACAAATCAAAACTACAATGAGATATCACCTCACATCTTTCAGAATAGTTATTATCAAAAATACAACATATAACAATTGTTGGAAAGGATGTGGAGAAAGGGAAAACCTAGTGCATTGTTTTTTATTTATTTATTTGTTTTAACATCTTTATTGGAGTATAATTGCTTACAATGGTGTGTTAGTTTTTGCTTTATAACAAAGTGAATCAGTTATACATATACATATGCTCCCATATCTCTTCCCTCTTGCATCTCCCTCCTGCCCACCCTCCCTATCCTACCCCTCTAGGTGGTCACAAACCACCGAGCTGATGTCCCTGTGCTATGTGGCTGCTTCCCACTAGCTATCTATTCTACGTTTGGTAGTGTATATATGTCCATGCCACTCTCTCACTTTGTCACAGCTTACCCTTGCCCCTCCCCATATCCTCAAGTCCATTCTCTATTAGATCTGCATCTCCATTGCCCTCTTACCCCTAGGTTCTTCATGACCTTTTTTTTTTTTTCCTTAGATTCCATATATATGTGTTAGCATACGGTATTTGTTTTTCTCTTTCTGACTTACTTCACTCTGTATGACAGACTCTAGGTCCATCCACCTCACTACAAATAACTCAATTTCATTTCTTTTTATGGCTGAGTAATATTCCATTGTATATATGTGCCACATCTTCTTTATCCATTCATCTGTCGATGGACACTTAGGTTGCTTCCATGTCCTGGCTATTGTAAATAGAGCTGCAATGAACATTTTGGAACATGACTCCTTTTGAATTATGGTTTTCTCAGGGTATATGCCCAGTAGTGGGATTGCTCGGTCGTATGGTAGTTCTATTTGTAGTTTTTTAAGGAACCTCCATACTGTTCTCCATAGTGGCTGTATCAATTTACATTCCTACCAACAGTGCAAGAGGGTTCCATTTTCTCCACTCCCTCTCCAGCATTTATTGTTTCTAGATTTTTTAATGATGGCCATTCTGACCGGTGTGAGATGATATCTCATTGTAGTTTTGATTTGCATTTCTCTAATGATTAATGATGTTGAGCATTCCTTCATGTGTTTGTTGGCAATCTGTATATCTTCTTTGGAGAAATGTCTATTTAGGTCTTCTCTCCATTTTTGGATTGGGTTGTTTGTTTTTTGTTATTGAGCTGCTTGTAAATTTTGGAGATTAATCCTTTGTCAGTTGCTTCATTTGCAAATATTTTCTCCCATTCTGAGGCTGTCTTTTGGTCTTGTCTATGGTTTCCTTTGCTGTGCAAAAGCTTTTAAGTTTCATTAGGTCCAATTTGTTTAGTTTTGTTTTTATTTCCATTTCTCTAGGAGGTGGGTCAGAAAGGATCTTGAGCTGTGATTTATGTCATACAGTATTCTGCCTATGTTTTCCTCTAAGAGTTTCATGGTGTCTGGCCTTACATTTAGGTCTTTAATCCGTTTTGAGCTTATATTTGTGTGTGGTGTTAGGGAGTATTCTAATTTCATACTTTTACATGTACCTCTGCAGTTTTCCTGGCACCACTTATTGAAGAGGCTGTCTTTTCTCCACTGTATATTCTTGCCTCCTTTATCAAAGATAAGGTGACCATATGTGCATGGGTTTATTTCTGGGCTTTCTATACTGTTCCATTGATCTATATTTCCGTTTTTGTGCCAGTACCATACTGTCTTGATTACTGTAGTTGTGTAGTATAGTCTGAAGTCAGGGAGCTTGATTCCTCCAGTTCCATTTTTCATTCTCAAGATTGCTTTGGCTATTCGGGTTCTTTTGTGTTTCCATAAAAATTGTGAAATTTTTTGTTCTAGTTCTGTGAAAAATGCCAGTGGTAGTTTGATAGGGATTGCATTGAATCTGTAGATTGCTTTGGGTGGTAGAATCATTTTCACAATGTTGATTCTTCTAATCCAAGAACATGGTATATCTCTCCATCTATTTATATCATCTTTAATTTCTTTCATCAGTGTCTTATAATGTTCTGCATACAGGTCTTTTGTCTCCTTAGGTAGGTTTCTTCCTAGATATTTTATTCTTTTTGTTGCAATGGTAAATAGGAGTGTTTTCTTAATTTCACTTTCAGATTTTTCATCATTAGTATATAGGAATGCCAGAGATTTCTGTGCATTAATTTTGTATCCTGCTACTTTACCAAATTCATTGATTAGCTCTAGTAGTTTTCTGGTGGCATCTTTATGATTCTTTATGTATAGTATCATGTCGTCTGCAAACAGTGACAGCTTTAATTCTTCTTTTCTGATTTGGATTCCTTTATTTCTTTTTCTTCTCTAATTTCTGTGGCTAACAATTAAAAAACTCTGTTGCATAGTAGTGGTGAGAGTTGGCAATCTTGTCTTGCTCCTGATCTTAGTGGAAATGGTTTCAGGTTTTCACCATTGAGGATGATGTTGGCTGTGGGTTTGTCATATATGGCCTTTATTATATTGAGGAAAGTTCCCTCTATGCCTACTTTCTGCAGGGTTTTTATCATAAATGGGTGTTGAATTTTGTTGAAAGCTTTCTCTGCATCTATTGAGATGATCATATGGTTTTTCTCCTTCAATTTGTTTATATGGTGTATCATGTTGATTGATCTGCATATATTGAATAATCCTTGCATTCCTGGAATAAACCCCACTTGATCATGGTGTATGATCGTTTTAATGTGCTGTTGGATTCTGTTTGCTAGTATTTTGTTAGGATTTTTGCATCTATGTTCATCAGTGATATTGGCCTGTAGTTTCTTTGTGATATCCTTGTCTGGTTTTGGTATCAGGGTGATTTGATGGTGGTCTCGTAGAATGAGTTTGGGAGTGTTCCTCCCTCTGCTATATTTTGGAAGAGTTTGAGAAGGATAGGTGTTAGCTCTTCTCTAAATGTTTGATAGAATTCGCCTGTGAAGCCATCTGGTCCTGGGCTTTAGTTTGTTGGAAGATTTTTAATCACAGTTTCAATTTCAGTGCTTGTGATTGGTCTGTTCATATTTTCTATTTCTTCCTGGTTCAGTCTCAGCAGGTTGTGCATGTCTAAGAATTTGTCCATTTCTTCCAGGTTGTCCATTTTATTCGCATAGAGTTGCTTGTAGTAATCTCTCATGATCCTTTATATTTCTGCAGTGTCAGTTGTTACTTCTTTTGCATTTCTAATTCTTTTGATTTCAGTGTTCTCGCTTTTTTTCTTGAGGAGTCTGGCTAATGGTTTATCAATTTTTTTTTTTATCTTCTCAAAGAACCAGCTTTTAGTTTTATTGATCTTTGCTATCGTTTCCTTCATTTATTTCTGATCTGATCTTTATGATTTCTTTTCTTCTGCTAACTTTGGGTTTTTTTGGTTCTTCTTTCTCTAATTGCTTTATGTGTCAGGTTAGGTTGTTTATTTGAGATATTTCCTGTTTCTTAAGGTAGGATTGTATTGCTATAAACTTCCCTCTTAGAAGTGCTTTTGCTGCATCCCGTAGGTTTTGGGTCATCGTGTTTTCATTGTCATTTGTTTCTAGGTATTTTTTTATTTCCTCTTTGATTTCTTCAGTGATCTCTTGGTTATTAAGTAGTGTATTGTTTAGCCTCCATGTGTTTGTATTTTTTACAGATCTTTTCTTGTAATTGATACCTAATCTCAAAGCGTTGTGGTTGGAAAAGATACTTGATACAATTTCAAATTTCTTAAATTTACCAAGACTTGATTTGTGACCCAGGATATGATCTATCCTGGAGAATGTTCCATGAGCACTTGAGAAAAATGTGTATTCTGTTGTTTTTTGATAGAATGTCCTATAAATATCAATTAAGTTCATCTTGTTTAATGTATAATTTACAGCTTGTGTTTCCTTATTTATTTTCATTTTGGATGATCTGTCCATTGGTGAAAGTGGGATGTTAAAGTCCCCTAGTATGATTGTGTTATGGTCAATTTCCCCTTTTATGGCTGTTAGTATTTACCTTATGTATTGAGGTGCTTCTATGTTGGGTGCATAAATATTTACAATTGTTATATCTTCTTCTTGGATTGATCCCTTGATCATTATGTAGTGTCCTTCTTTGTCTCTTGTAATAGTCTTTATTTTAAAGTCTTTTTTGTCTGATATGAGAATTACTACTCCAGCTTTCTTTTGATTGCCATTTGCATGGAATATCTTTTTCCATCCCCTCACTTTCAGTCTGTATGTGTCTCTAGGTCTGAAGTGGGTCTCTTGTAGACAGCATATATACGGATCTTCCTTTTGTATCCATTCAGCCAGTCTGTGTCTTTTGGTGGGAGCACTTATTTCATTTACATTTAAGGTAATTATCAATATGTATGTTCCTATTCCCATTTTCTTAATTGCTTTGGGTTTGTTATTGTAGGTCTTTTCCTTCTCTTGTGTTTCTTGCCTAGAGAAGTTCTTATGGCATTTGTTTTAAAGCTGGTTTGATGGTGCTGAACTCTCTCAGCTTTTGCTTGTCTGTAAAGCTTTTAATTTCTCCATGAAACCTGAATGACATCCTTGCTGTGTAGAGTAATCTTGGTTGTAGGTTTTTCTCCTTCATCACTTTAATTATGTCCTGCCACTCCCTTCTGGCTTGCAGAGTTTCTGCTGAAAGATCAGCTGTTAACCTTATGGGGATTCCCTTGTGTGTGATTTGTTGTTTTTCCCTTGCTGCTTTTAATATGTTTTCTATGTATTTAATTTTTGATAGTTTGATTAATATGTGTCTTGTCATGTTTCTCTTTGGATTTATCCTGTATGGGACTATCTGTGCTTCCTGGACATGATTAACTATTTCATTTCCCATATTAGGGAAGTTTTCAACTATAATCTCTTCAAATATTTTCTCACTCCCTTTTTTTCCTCTTTTTCTTCTGGGACCCCTATAGTTCGAATGTTGGTGCGTTTAATGTTGTCCCAGAGGTCTCTGAGACTGTCCTCAGTTCTTTTCATTCCTTTTTCTTTATTCTGCTCTGTGGTAGTTATTTCTACTATTTTATCTTCCAGGTCACTTATCCGTTCTTCTGCCTCAGTTATTCTGCTATTTTTAATTTCGTTTATTGTGTTTTTCATCATTGCTTGTTTCCTCTTTAGTTCTTTTAGGTCCTTGTTAAATATTTCTTGCATTTTCTCTATTCTATTTCCAAGATTTTGGATCGTCTTTACTATCATTATTCTGAATTCTTTTTCAGGTAGACTGCCTATTTCCTCTTCATTTGTTAGGTCTGGTGTGTTTTTATCTTGCTCTTTCATCTGCTGTGTGTTTTTCTGTCTTCTCATTTTGCTTATCTTACTGTGTTTGGGGTCTCCTTTTTGGAGGCTGCACGTTCATAGTTCCCATTGTTTTTGGTGTCTGTTTCCAGTGGTTAAGGTTGGTTCAGTGGATTGTGTAGGCTTCCTAGTGGAGGGGACTGGTGCCTGTGTTCTGGTGGATGTATCTGGATCTTGTCTTTCTATTGGGCAGGTCCATGTCTGGTGGTGTGTTTTGGGGTGTCTGTGGCCTTATGATGATTTTAGGCAGCCTCTCTGCTAATGGGTGGAGTTGTGTTCCTGTTTTGCTAGTTGTTTGGCATAGGGTATCCAGCACTATAGCTTGATGGTTGTTGAGTGAAGCTGGGTCTTGGTGTTGAGATGGAAATCTCTGGGAGATTTTCACCATTTGATATTACGTGTAGCTGGGAGGTCTCTTGTGGACCAGTGTCCTGAAGTTTACTCTCCCACCTCAGAGGCACAGCCCTGACCCCTGGCTGGAGCACTAAGAGCCTTTCATCCACATGGCTCAGAATAAAAGGGAGAAAAAATAAAAAGTAAGTAAGAAAGAAAGAGGACAAAATAAAGTAAGATAAAATAAAGTTATTAAAATAAATAATTTTTATGAAAAAAAATTTAAAAAGAAAAAAAGGAAAAAAGAACAGATGGACAGAATACTAAGACAAATGGTGAAAGCAAAGCTATACAGAGAAAATCTCACACAGAAGCATACACATGCACACCCACAAAAAGAGGAAAAAATAATATATCTTGCTCCCAAAGTCCACCTCCTCAATTTGGGATGATTCGTTGTCTATTCAGGTATTCCGCAGATGCAGGGTACATCAAGTTGATTTTGGAGGTTTAATCTGCTTCTCCTGAGGCTGCTGGGAGAAATTTCCCTTTCTCTTCTTTGTTCACACAGCTCCGGGGGCTCAGCTTTGATTTGGACCCGCCTCTGCGTGTAGGTCGCCTGAGGGCGTCTGTTCTTTGCTCATACAGGACAGGGTTAAAGAAGCAGCTGATTCGGGGACTCTGGCTCACTCAGGCCGGAGGGAGGGAGGGGTACGGATGCAGGGCGAGCCTGTGGTGGCAGAGGCCGTCGTGACATTGCGTCACCTGAGGCGCACCAGGCGTTCTCCCGGGGAAGTTGTCCCTGGATCACGGGACCCTGGCAGTGGCGGCCGCACAGGCTCCCGGGAGGGGAGGTGTGGATAGTGACCTGTGCTCGCACACAGGCTCCTTGGTGGCTGCAGTAGCAGCCTTAGTGTCTCATGCCCTTCTCTGGGGTCTGCGCTGATAGCCACGGCTCGTGCACATCTCTGGAGCTCCTTTAAGCGGCGCTCTTAATCCCTTCTCCTCGTGCACCAGGAAACAAAGAGGCAAGAAAAAGTCTCTTGCCTCTTCGGCAGCTCCAGCCCTTTTCATGGACTCCCTCCCGGCCAGCTGTGGCGCACTAGCCCCCTTCAGGCTGTGTTCACGCCGCCAACCCCAGTCCTCTCCCTGGGATCCGACCGCCCAAGCCTCAGCTCCCAGCTCCCGCCTGCCCTGGTGGGTGAGCAGACAAGCCTCTCGGGCTGGTGAGTACTGGTCAGCACCGATCCTCTGTGAGGGAATCTCTCCTCTTTGCCCTCCGCACCCCTGTGGCTGTGCTCTCCTCCGCAGCTCCGAAGCTTCCCCCCTCCACCACCCACAGTCTGTGCCTGTGGAGGGGCTTCCTAGTGTGTGGAAACCTTTCCTCCTTCACAGCTCCCTCCCACTGGTGCAGGTCCTGTTGCTATTCTTTTGTCTCTGTTTATTCTTTTTTCTTTTGCCCTACCCAGGCACGTGGGGAGTTTCTTGCCTTTTGGGAGGTCTGAGGTCTTATACCAGTTTTCAGTGGGTGTTCTATAGGAGCAGTTCCATGTGTAGATTTATTTCTGGTGTATCTGTGGGGAGGAAGGTGATCTCCATGTCTTACTCTTCCGCCATCTTCTCCTGGTTCTCTATTAATTTTAATTTAAACATTTATTTATTTAACCTTACTTCCATTTCCTGGTGTGAAAACTGAGCCTTAGAGAGTGTTACTTGCTAAGTCCCACATTTCTGTAAGCAATAGAGGTGGAATCCACACCCAGGAAAGCTGACCCCATGTCTCCTGCCTTTTCTTCACCACTGGTAACTGATCTCTTCCTTAGTGCATTGTTGATGGGAATGTAAATTGGTGCTGTCACTTGGAAAACAGTATAGAGGAGCCTCAAAAAAAAAAAAAAAACCCACAGAAAACATAGAATTACCAAAAGATCCAGAAATTCCACTTCTGGGTATTTTTTCAAAACAAGAACACTAATTTGAAAAGATGTATGCACACTTTATGTTTATTTCAGCATTATTCACAATAGTCAAGATTTGGAAGCAAAGTTAGTGCCCATCAATAGATAAATAGATAAAGAAGAGGTGATATATATGTACAATGTAACATTTCTCTACCATAAAAATGAAATCTTGCCGTTTGAGACAATGTGGATGAAAGTAGAGGGTATTATGCTAAGTGAAATAAGTCAGACAGAGAAAGACAAGTACCACATGATTTCACTTATGTGTGGAATCTAAAAACTGAAACAAATAAATAAACACAACACAACAGAAACAGTCATAGACACAGAGGACAAGCAGGTGGTTGCCAGAGGGAGAAGTGGGAGGATGAGTAAAATAGGTCAGGAAAATTTATGTACAAACTTCCAGTTACAAAATAAATGAGTCACAGGAATGAAATATGCAGCATGGGGAATCTAGTTAATAATAATGTAATATTTCCTATGATGACAGACAGTAACTAGAATCATTGGGATAACGATTTTGTAATATATATAAATATTGAATCACAATGTTGTCAGAAAGTAATATAGTGTTGTAGGTCAATTTTAGAAAGAAAGAGTGAAGGAAGGAGGGAGGGAGGGAGGAAAGGAGGGAAGAAGGAAGGAAGGAGAAAGGAAAGGAAAGGAAAAAATTTAAAAAGAAAGAAGGAAAGGGAAGAAAGGAGGGAGGGAAGGAGACAGTGGGAGAGGGAGAGAAAAATAAAGAAGAAAAGGTAGGAAGGAAGAAAAGGAAGGGAGGGAGGAAGGAAGGAAGGAAGAAAACAAACATCTGGGGAGGCAGAAAACTAATAGGTCCTATGGAAAAGCGCTATGGTTCAACTATGGACATAAATAAGACAGAGTAAAATACACCTTAATTGTTTTCACTTAAAATATGGCAATTAAAAATTTTTCAATATCCAAAACAGAGCACAATTTAACTACCCAGGTTGGGGAGTAGAGTGGATGTGATTATCAGTCCCCAATCCACTAACTTCCTGCAGTTTCACTAGTGACTTGGAGAACCGAGTGAATACCAGCACAGCCAGTCATCATCCAGTCAATAGGCAGTGATAGAGCTGAAGAAAAGGCTGTTTATACATATACCCACACGTACCCACCCACTCATACACATAACCTCCATCAGCCCCTAGCTCCTAGTTAGCTCTGCCATTGGCCATTTTCAATTAGGGCAACCTTTTTTTTTTTTTCTTTTGCAGTACGTGGGCCTCTCACTGTTGTGGCCTCTCCCGTTGTGGAGCACAGGCTCCGGAAGTGCAGGCTCAGCGGCCATGGTTCACGGGGGCCCAGCCACTCCACGGCATGTGGGATCTTCCCAGACCGGGGCACGAATCCGTGTCCCCGCATCAGCAGGCGGACTCTCAACCACTGCGCCACGAGGGAAGCCCCAATTAGGGCAATCTTAAAATTAGAAGTTTCCCTAATTCTGTAAATCATATTACTCTGGACTGATATGATATTTACCTTTTGGCTTATTTCACTGTCAAGCCGTGATCCTATTTATCAGGCTGGATCATCCTGCTCATATATCTATATTAGTAACTTTCGTTTCAATAATAACACACAGAAATGCACCCTTATATAAAATATCTGAAGAACAATAGCAGGACTAATCTTGGCACAAAGCTCAGGAATTAATCCCAAAACCTCCAGTGAAAGCTTCAGTTTGCTCACCTAATTGTATCTACTTCTTTGTTTTTTTTGTGAGATAAAGAGTAGTAATACGAAGAACAAAGAACAATGCTTGATACATAGGAAAGACCATAGACAGCTGCATTCACTTTTAAGTCCTACAAAATGAAAATGTTGTCTATATAAATACTATAAAAAAAGATTAATGGAATTATAATGTAGAGTTTTAAGTGCTTAATAGTATATCTATGGCAATTATATGAAATTTCCTTTAATACTTTAAACAATTTGGAAGCCAGGGAGGGATTTTTCTTTTTTTGGGGGGGGGGGCTAGGAAGGGCAAATGATAGAGTAAATGAACTTTTTGTAGGATGGACTCTTAAGTTACTTCTTACACCACATGCAGTTATAATTAAATAAAATATAAGGTAATAATTTAAGTTTGTCAGTCTTCTTCCATTTTCCTTATTTAGTACCATGTTTGAAAGACATCACATGAGGAGCTACATTGTTTTGATTTATTAAAAACATAGTTCCACTTTCCTGAGGACATTCTGTCCTATACATATTGACATTCTTAAAGTGCTACAGATCAAAAGTATAATTTCTAAGTACTTATTTTGGCTACACACACACACACACACACACACACACACACACACGAAAACCACAAGAAGCATTACTGCAACATTGTTTACAGAAAAAAGAAAAATAAATGAATATCTAAAAAGAAGAGTTTAGTCAAATAAAGTATGGCAATTTTCATACAACATGATATTGTCAATAAAGGAGACTTATGGCTAAAGGAAAATGTTCACAGAGCAATGTTTTAAAAAAGTAGATTACTCTGCATATGTGTGTATGTGTGCCTGTAGAAAGGGGGGGGTGAGATAGAGAGTGGAAAAAGGACTTATCTCAGTGACAGAAGTGATTTTTATTCTCATTGCTTTCTTTGTATTTTTTAAATGTTTATGATTATTATTTATTACACTTCCCTAAACAATTTTAAAATATATTGTTCTGACTATGTTATAAATTTAGTATAAATTATAGTCATTTAGTATAAATTATAGTAATATTATCATGAAGAATCAACACCAGCATAAGCTACTGTACCTATATAGCAAACTACTCTTTGTAAAAGAAGAACAAAAGGCTGTGTGTTTTAGGAAGAAGCAGTCTTGGACATTCTGTCACATTGGGCAATTTAAAATAAAGAGAATACTTAGGAGCTATTTTGATGAAGATTTCTCCATTCCCAGTACTGAGAATAAAGGCAATCAGTAGCCAATTTTCTTTAGATTATCTGATTTATCTTTGTTGCAGCCTCACACGACATAACTATGAAATAGAGCTGTTTTCACCAAAGAACAGACCAATTAAAATACTTATTTACAGAAGTATTGTGATTCTATTAAAAGGCAAATGAAGGGGGCTTCCCTGGTGGTACAGTGGTTGAGAGTCTCCCTGCCGATGCAGGGGGCACGGGTTCGTGCCCCGGTCCGGGAAGATCCCACATGCCGTGGAGCATCTGGGCCTGTGAGCCATGGCCGCTGGGCCTGCGCGTCCGGAGACTGTGCTCCGCAACAGGAGAGGCCACAACTGTGAGAGGCCTGCGTACTGGAAAAAAAAAAAGGCAAATGAAGTTCAACTTAATGTACTCTGTAATGTACTATTTTATTATGTATTTTCTTTATAATTAGCCTTTGTTTTTTAGAGTTAAATTAATTTTTGTTGAATGAAATGACTTCAGGAAAGTCCTTTTATAATGGTTTTCAAATGCCATTTATCCTGGTTTGTCATGTTGTGTGCATTTGTAAGTATGAATGTACTCTTTCTACACATTGGCAAAAGAATAGAAGCAGAAAATAATGACATTAGTTACTAGTACAAGCGAATTGATTAGATTAGAAGCGTCTATAAAATCTTTGTCAGGCCTGCCTGGGTACAATTTTTTTTTTTAATTTGCAGTGGTTTGTATACATGTTGCCAATAATATTTTGCAACTGGATGACACATGATTTTACTTGAACAGTGAAGGACAAAATCACAATTGCAGAAAACATTTTTCTAATCTGTTTTTTCAGAAATCACCCCTAAACCCTGTAATGAGAGTGAAATACAATTGCTAAACTTTTGTTGGTTAATATATAGATATAACTTTTCTGAACTGTACTTTACCTTCTTCATAGGATTGTAAAGATATTCTAATCAACTTTATACCTTGCATGATATAGTAAACCTTTCCAATATGTGTGTTAAAATATGTTGGGTTTGGATTGAAATACTGACCAGACTTCACATTTGAAAATACTCATCTCTCATTAGAAAGTTAAAAAAAAATTAGTATATATTAAAAACTAGGATGAGATACTTATTTGGCATCATGCATTCCATATATGTATGGTGACCACAGGTTGAGCTTGCAATTACATATTCCTATGTTTAATGAGCACCTGTTATATAAATTAGCTTTAAGTCTGAATGCCTGCTTTCACACACTACTAAAAAAGGGGAGGGTATTATATGGAAAAAGTATATTTAAAATTTAAATGAGGTCTTGTGATTTTTAGTCTTTCTCTTAATCGTACCTCTGATCTCATTGTAGCCACCAGGTGGGTCTCAAAAATATCTTCCATTCTTCACATCTCATAGTTTAGATTTTATACCAATCAAGACTCAGTTATTTCTTAAAACAGCTATTAATTTTTCAAAAATTGAAGATGTATGATAATTATTAGCTGCCCAGAATAACTAGTTATCTGCTACCTATAGTAATTGGAAAGGTGTTGCTTTTAAACCCTAAGCAGTTCAAAAAATATAGTCCAAATTAGACCTTGGTAGTGATAAATCATTGCTGATTTTAAGTAGTATTGAATCTGCTCAGATTTGCATTTTTGGATAACTTTTCTGTACTATAGATTGAAAGAGAGAGCAACGCCGGAAGCAGGGAAAATGAGGTTAGAAAATAATTATAACATACATAATAAATGACTAAAGTCTGAGATAGGGCAATGACATTAGAAATAGAGAAAAAGCGTTGAGTTGAAAGATATCTCCAGTTCCATTGAGTTTATAGTGTTTCGACATGTATATACTATAAAGGAAATAAAGTTTCAATATTTTTGCAACATCATATATAATATCTAACATATTCTTAGAAATTATATCTATATGGTTGTATCAGTCAACATCCCAGCAGGAAATAGATGAGACTCATTCAAATTATGTAATTTGAGGGCAGATTGATAAATGCATATTATAGAGCTGGTGAATGTATCTGAAGGAGAAGCACATGATATCCTGCACAACACATCATCTTTGATTTTGTAAAAATGATGCAGTTTGTAGTACCTATAGATAAGTTATGTATTACACAAAACAACCAGCTATCCATAAGATACGTCAATTTTTAATAACTTATTTTTCATTTGCATGCTACCTTTGTGCTAAATTTTACAGTATGAGTTATAGTTTCATAAGTATTATTGAAATAAACAAAAATTGTAGGCAAAATAGTCATCTGTATTTAGTGGAAGCATTTAGAAAGTAAATTTTTGAAAATCTTATTCTTCCTCATCTTCTTAAGAGAAGACTACATCTCTGTTTTAATTGTCATTGAATATATTCCTTTCCTTCCTTCCTTCCTTTAATCCTTCCATTTTCCATCCATTTATTTATTTAACAAATATTTATTGAAGGCTTACTCTATATTAGGTCATGTGCTTGTTGCTTGGGATACATATGTGATTAGGAAACTATTGTTCTCAAAGAGCTCATATTATATTAGAGCAGATATAAACATATACACAAATAATTGCAATGAAGTGTGATATATACTAAATACTGGCCATATTTTCAAGCTAAATGGTGGCAGAAAGTGAGACAAATATTCTCTGGTTCTTATAGTATCAGGATTGGCTTCCTGGAAAGCATGTGAATAGGTTTTTGAAGGTTGCACATATCAGTTGCAGAAACGTGATCTAGATCAGCGTTTCTAAAAAGTGGCACTATTGACATTTTGGACTGGGTAACTCATGTTGTGGGGTGACTGTCTTGTGCATCGTAAGCTGTTAAGCAGCATCCCTATCCTCCATCCACTAGGTATATATAAGGTGGGCCAAAGAGTGCCTTTGGTGTTTTTAAGAAAAAATAAAAGACACATTTCTAATTTTCACCAAGAACTTTATTGAACAATGTATTCATCCTTTTGTTCCACTACCTTCTGCCATTTTTTAGGCAACTTCATAATTCCATCTTCCCAAAACTTTTTATCTTTTCAATCAAAGAACTGTTCCAGGTGACTTTTACAGTCTTCCAGGGAATTGAAATTTTTCCCATTAAGAGGATTTTGTGAAGACCGAAATAAATGGAAATCTAAAGGTGCAATGTCTGGTGAATATGGCAGGTGAATCAGAACTTCCCAGGCAAGCTGTAACAGTTTTTGCCTGGCCATCAAAGAAACATGCGGTCTTGCGTTATCCTGATGGAAGATTATGTGTTTTCTGTTAGCTAATTCTGGATGCTTTCCGTCAAGTGCCGCTTTCAGTTGGTATAATTGGGAGCAGTACTTGCTGGAATTAATTGTTTGCTTTTCTGAAAGAGGCTTGTAAAAGGGGACTCCCTTCCAATTCCAGCATATACACAACATCACCTTCTTTGGATGAAGACCGGCCTTTGGTGTGGTTGTTGGTGGTTCATTTCACTTGCCCCACAATATCTTCTGTTCCACATTACTGTACAGTATCCACTTTTCATTGCCCATCACAATTTGTTTTAAAAATGGAACATTTTCATTATGTTTCAGTAGAGAATTGCTTGAGGAAATACGGTCAAGCAGGTTTTTTTCGCTTAACTTATGAGGAACCCAAACATCAAAGTGATTCGTTTAACCAAGCTGGTGCAAATGATTTTCAACGCTTCATTTGGATATTTTGAGTATGTCAGCTATCTCCCTCGTGGTATAACGTTGACTGTTCTCAATTATTTTTTCGATTTGATCCCTATCAACTTCAACTTGTCTACCCAACTGTGGAGCATCGTCCAGCGAGAAATCTCCAGCATGAAACTTCACAAACCACTTTTGACACATTTGATCAGTCACAGCACGTTCTCCATACACTGCACAAATCTTTTTGTGCGTTTCGGTTGCATTTTTACCTTTCTTGAAATAGTAAAGCATAATATGCTGAAAATGTTCCTTTTTTTTCCTTCCATCTTCACTGTTAAAATGGCTACACAAATATTCACTAATTTTGATGTCTTCTTTTAAATGCATGCTGATCTGACAGCCGGCACATACAATCTAACAAAATTGTTTTGAATAAAGTTAAAGACAACTAAGTGCTACTAGAGTCATTTTATGGAAAAAAACAAATGAACATTTTGGCCCACCCAATATTTATATAGCACCTCTGCCCCCAGTCCTAACAACCAAAAATGTCTCCACACACTGCCCAATTTCTCATTGAGAGAAAAACCTTAGATTTTTAAAGTGGTAAAAGTAGAAATTAGAAAAATATTATGTATCTATAGTATTTTTATATTTACCATATATTTACCATTTCTAATGTTTTTCATTTTTTTATTAATTCATGTTTTCATTTGCCAAGACTTTCTTACAGTCCAAAGGATTTCCTTTAGTATTCCTTTTAAGTCAGGTCTGCTAGCAACAGATAATCTTTATTTACCTTGGAATATCTTTATTTCACCTTAAGTTTTGAAGAATAGTTTTGCTGGATATTGAATTCTTGGTTGATAATGTATTTCCTTCAGCAGTTTAAATAATGTAATCTCACTTATATAGTGATGTATGTCAATTATACCACAGTAAAACTGGACAAAAAAAAGAAAATCATGAAAACAAATTATGGAGATTGATTTGCATTTGTATCCATAATGTGTTTTATCCCTGCAGATTCAGAAACTGTTTTGGAATTACCATATATAGACTGAGCTATTTGTCAAATAATTATTTTATATTGAAGGTAATTCTTACCTATTATATTAATCCTACAAAAAACACTCAAATAAAATTTTGAAATGTGTACCTAAAAAAAAAAATATAGCTGCAAATAAGATTTGGAGAAATGTGATATATATACACTAATATGTATAAAATGACATATATACACTGATATGTATAAAATAGATAACTAATAAGAGCCTGCTGTATAAAAAAATAAAATAAAATTCAAAAAAATTTTCAAAATAAACCTACATTAACACATCAAAAAAAAAAAGATTTGGAGAAATGTGCATCATGCTAACATGCAGTGGCATTATCAGTGAAAATGACCTTGCAGTGTGTGAGAATGATAAATGGCCTTACTAGTCAAAGGTTACAGTGGTGGTAGTGGTATATATATTACTTAGTTGAGGCTATGTGCGTGTGAAGTGGACAATGAGTGGGCCCATGCTAACCATATATTCCAACCAACCCTGAATATAAGAACACGTGGAAAAGAAACAGAAAGGGGTCCAGTGTAAAATAAAAGCCAGAGCAAATTGGTAAAAAATATTTAACTTTGAGTGTACTCTTCTATCCACACAGACTTATTAGCAGGGTATGAAATCTTTAAGGACTCAAGGAGTTTGAGGAAAACCTCTGTTAAACATCGACTGACTACTAAGCTAAAAAGATAAAGAAGTGACTCCTGGGACTTCCCTGGTGTCCAGTGGCTAAGATTCTGCACTCCCAATGGAGGGGGCCTGGGTTCGATCCCTTGTCAGGGAACTAGACCCTACATGCATGCTGCAACTAAAAGATCCCGCATGCCACAACTAAAGATCCCGCATACTGCAACTAAGACCCGGTGCAGCCAAATAAATAAATAAATATTGAAAAAAAGAAGTGACCCCCTAAGAAACCAAAGAAAAAGAGAAAATCTTGAAAGCAGAAAGAGTAAATCAACTCAATAGGTATAGTTGTACATTGATGCACTTAATGATTGGCTTCTCATCTGAAATAATGAGGACAAAATGAAGTAAGATGACATTTCTTTCTAGTGACTCTTTCTAAGCAATAATTTTTATAAATTATTCTAAGTATTGCTTAATCTTTTTTAAATTGTGGTTAAAAAAACACATAAAATGTACCATCTTAACCATTTCTAAGTATACATTTCAGTAGTGTTAAGTATATTTGCATTGTTGTGCAGACAATCTCCAGAACATTTTCATCTTGCAAAACTGAAGCTCTCTACCTATTAAACAACTCCCCATTTCCTTTTCCCCCCAAGCCCCTGACAACCACCATTATAGTTTCTGTTTCTATGAATTTAACTACTCTAGATATCTAATATAAGTGCAGTCATACAGAGTTTGTTCATCTGTGATTAGTCTATTTAATATAGCATAATCTCCTTGAGATTCATCAATATTTTAGCATGTGACAGGATTTCCTTCCTTTTTAAAGCTGAATAATGTTCCATTGCATGTATGTACCACATTTTGTTTATCCATTCATCCATCAATGGCCATTTAGTTTGTTTCCATATCTTGGCTACTGTGAATAGTGCTACTGTGAAATGGGTATGCACATATCTCTTCAAGATCCTGTTTTCAGTTCTTTTGGATATATACCCAGAAGTGGAATTGCTGCATCATATAGTAATTTTATTTTTCTGAGGAACCTTCATGCTGTTTTCCATAGGAGTAGCACCATTTTACATTAGGACCAACAGTGCACAAGGGTTCCAATTTCTCCAAATCCTCACCAGCACTTGCTATTTTCTGTTTTTTTGTTTTGTTTTGTTTGTTTTTTAATGGTAGCCATCCTGATGGATGTGAGGTGATATCTCATTGTCGTTTTGATTTTCACTTCCCTCATGACTAGTGATGGTAAGCATCTTTCCATATGCTTCTTGGTCATTTGCATATCATCTTTGAAGAAATGTCTATTCAAGTATTTGCCCATTTTAAAATTGGGTCATATGTTTTTGTTGTTATTTTTAAATAGCTTTTTTGATTTCCTTCTGGGATTCTTTAAGCAGCAGAATGTGGGAGAAGTGTCTTGAGGATCATATATTAGCTAAATCTTCTTCCATTTCTATAAGCCTCATTATAGTGACTATTTTTTATATCATCGAATATCCATGAAAGAACATTAAAACTAAGTGGTTTAGACCAACTTTATTCCTTAAAGTACTAATATCTTACACATAATGTGAACAAACTTGAGTCACACTTTTTCAAATAAAAAAAATGGAATAATAAAGTAGTAATTCTCTTAAAACTGCCATAAATTCAAGGTCACTTTTTTTCTCTGATATCTCTTTAAAATGCTTTAAAATCTTTTTTCTCTGATATGTCTTTAAAATGATATCTCTTTAAAATATATCTTAAAAAGCCATAAGAATAAATGTACAGTAATTGATACATATACATAATATCCCCAAATATAATAATCAGAAGTTGTTCATCATCTGTATTATTTAAGCAACATGTTGGCTTTGATTACAACCTATATAGTATGGCACATCATAGAGGACCTCTGCATCCCTCTAACTCAGCAGGCTGAGCTTAGGAGATCTGCACCAGGAGGCAACAGAAAACACTGCAAACAGCTCATCCTGGAATACAGCCATGATTTTTTTGGTCACAATTTTATTGCCTTCCAGTTATTCCAGGCTTGCATAACAACCTGTGCAAAATCCCATCAACATTTCCAGTCAACTCTGGGAATATCATATTCTTTGTTTTTCTTTCTTTCTTTTTTTTTTTTAAGTGTATAGAACTACTACTCTGAGACTAACTTTTTAGGATAATTTGAAAGCATAAATTTTTATTTCAAAATGAATATATTTTCATCACATCAATTTACATAGAGAGAAAATTATGTTTTAACAGATAGAGTCTTTCTATTTTTGCCCCAAAATGAAATTTGATTCTCACATATTATAATATAAAAATAATTAAACATACATGTTACATGTATATTTTACTGACATAAAAACTGAATGAAATACACATGAATTCAGAACCCATCAATTTTTATAACATTGAAGATATAATACACTGATTTCCAATGAGAAATGCTTCACAATTTAATGGAATTTATTATCACATTAAGATTGCTTTATGTTTAATTAATATTTATCATAAACACTTATATAGGGTTTATTATATGCAATCTACCTTCCTAAGTCATTTACATATTTTAAATCATTCAACACAATTTGAAGGAAGAAATATTAATATTCCATGAAGGTTGAGAAAGATGAATCTATTATTGAAAATGTCTCAATATAAGCGTATGAAAATCATGAGAGTACTTAATATTCTGAATAATTCAAATAGAGCTGAACAATTTTGATTCTGTATGATGTGTTTTTATATCACAAAATATACTCATTCAGAATTTTAGAAACTGTTCACCATTTCCAAATGCCAACATATGTGTTCAATATCAGAGGAAAATATGAAATTATGCACAAAACCACAATGATAGTACTTTCCCTAAAGTGCAATTAGCATGGACTCTTTATGTTTCATATCCTTGTTGGTGTAGGATCTGATACAAAAGAATTGACTTCACAAATTCAGTTTAATTGAAACTTAGCTCTCATTCTTAACCAAGAAACTAAATCATATTGTATATCATGGCCACACAAATATATGATTTTTTTAATGCCTGTGTGAAAGTAGAAGCTGGTACCTTGATGATAGCATGCTTCATCATCTTTAGATAACCAAAGGATATTAAAAGAAAATGTCATGTTTAATGATTCACAAAAGGGTATTTTTGTAACCTTTAGTGTCAGTGAATCAAATAGGCTGGTAATCCATGAATATTAGAATAGAGACACAATTTGAATAATGTTCCAGGTGTCTAAAAGCAATCTCTACAGAATATGGCTGGGTCATTTGAAAGGAAGAGAACTAGATAACTTCTAGGGAACAAGAGAAGGGCTGATTAACAAGAATAATCAACTTGGGAAAGTTGATTCCTCCAAGTAACTCAGGGTAAACTTAGGCACAAAAGAAGAGGAGTATATTGTGTTTTAGCGGTTGTGGTTGACTTTGTCACAACAGTGCAACAGACTTGAGAAGAGTTATCCCCCAAATCCTACTTTTCCAGAAAGAACCATAAACTCTTCTGATGGTGCTCCCAATGTTTGGTTTGGGTGGAGAGTAAATTTTACCAGACTTCCATTGTGAAATATTCAGATTTTCCAAGGAGTCTGCCAGACTGAGAAAGTAAGGGGAGTTGGACACATGATTTTTAGCCATACCAAAGAAAAGGCATTTAGAAAGTTAGTTAAAAGTGACTCAAGTAAGCAGTCGATCATTTATCACACAGGATGTATTGATCTTGAATTGTACGTGACTTGGGAAATCTCAGTGTCATTCTAACAGACCCAGCCTGAGCTCTGCACTTGACTGAGGAAAGACTGAGGACCACTGTGTTAGAACACTGGTGGTGAAGAAGATGAAACCTTCATTTACTTGCCAGACACTTGGAGTTACCAAATTCTATACTGTCCTTTATCCAATAAATTAAGAGGTCTTTGGGAATGGGAATATGTATATTGCTCTGTTTGAGCATAGTGGGATACTAAAGAATTGCCTTAAAATATTTAAAGGTCTGTCATGTGGATGAGTGGTGGCACTGATTTCCTCTATTTTCTGAAGCCAGTTAGGAAAAGAGAATAAAGATAGGCAGATGAAACATACAGGGAGATAGACTTGGTTGCAAAAAACCCATCTGTAACGTCCCCAACCATAGGAATGTTTAACTTCTGAACTCCTCATTTTTAAAGAATCTCATTGTTTCTTAAAGAAGCCAATTTTAGTGCTAAATTTTGGAGGGTGTTTTTCTTTACTTGAAGTCCATTAGAAGTCTAAATAGTTTTGTGATATTAACCCTAGAAGCCCTTAACAACTGCATTGTGGAAGAAAGGGAAGAGCCCATGGATGGTAATGCAGCTCTTAGGACAAAGGATTTTGTTTCTTCTTTAGCTTCCATGTTATTAGAGTGATTTTCTCTAATCAGACAACCAAAGTCCTCTTGACTATCTTTACATGGTCCTTATCCTCTTGAGTTTAATCATTTTTGACTGGTCTTCAGCCAGAGTCAAATATACCTGCATTGAATGCCTCTCTGCACTGAAGCTAGAATGACCTTGACTGTGGTGCACTAGACAAGATATTTCTCTTACACTGGGCTTTCATTATGCCATTGGTAATATTTTATGCTGCATTTTTTGTAGACTGTATAAGTTGGAGAGCACACAGATAGCCAAGGAATACATTGTAAATTTTCTTTAAGCTCCCAAACAATGGTAGGTCAGTTTTCGACTACATAAGTCTAGTCAAATTTTGTAGGAAAATATATAATTAAATTATATTTTTTGTTCCAAATAATTTGGATATTTTAAATATTCTAGTAGCTATGTATTTTCCAAATAATTTACTATACTGCTTAAATAAGAAAAAAACATTAGTTTCCCTTTTCTCTAGTTATCAATGAAATGTGATTAAAGATAAAATAATTTAATATAAACAACATGCTATAAGAATGAAATAAAGATGAATAGAAGTGTATTTATGGTATTAATTCAGTAAGGCAATTACTGCTAGTATAATCTAATATGACTTATTTATTAATTGTATTCGTCATCTATAAAGTTACAAGAAAAATGTCTATACACACTGAGATAATAAATGTACTCCCTTCTAGTTGAAAATCTAAGATTCAGAGGTTAAATAACTTTTTTCTATATTAAGGGAAAATTATAAAATATAAACATTGATAAAAACCGCCCCAAATAACTCTGTCGGCATATTGGCATCATCCAAAATTCTCTTATTGTATTAGTGGGTGTGCATGTGTGTGTGTGTATGTGTGTACTCTTATCTGTGTTTAAGGAGATGCCTGAAAGAAATGACCTTTAGATTCTAATAATGATGTTGTAAGCGGCATGCTTCAAATTGTTGAGGTAACAGATCATGAGATATTTTCCCTCAGAAATGTTGGTTGATGTTGAGGTTGGCAGATTATTTATTTAGGGCTTATAGGCACAATGTCAACTTTGTAAGCATTTGCATCCTGAGCCAAAGGCCATCAAATTAATTGCTCCATATTTTTGATGTTCAGGAAACTTTTCTATAGTTAGTAAGTGACAAAGTCAGGATTCCAATCCAGGCAGGCTGGCTCCAGAGGTCGTACTATTGACCATAATGCTGCGCTGCCTCTCTAACTGCGCTAAGGTAAACAGACTTGGAGGGGTATTCTGAAAAAGTCCTATGGTCCTGGAAAACTGAAGAATAGCAAGAAAAATGGGCATCACAGGGGACTTCATGTATTACAGAAAAAATGGAGAATAAGTAATGGATAGATGAATAAAAATGTTTTTAAATTCAACTGTGGCATTTTTTTGTTAATAAATTAAAACAAGGTATTCTAAATTGTAATTTAAAAATTCAGAAAATTTAACAACACCTTAAGAATTTGTTCCTTTTTAAAAATATCCTATAACTACTCCAAAACAAACATTTGACCTGAGATTCAGAAGATAAGTAGAAAACAACGTCTTGATAATGAAAACTAATCTAGTCGCAGTATTGCTATTTCCTTTGGAGTATTAAAAAGCCCATTTTTTTCCATTTGGATTTGTCTATAGTTTAAAAATATAAAAATTAAGTTAGATATGCTTTATTTGATACATTTTACTTGAATGCACCAAATAATAATGTAACAAAAAAGTTGTTAAATTGATTCAATTCATCTCATAAATCATTTTAACACAATATTAGTTAAGGAGGAACACATAAGTACTAAGTATAGATCAAATCATGTTTTACTTTTAATCCTAGGTACCTTTGTGAGTCACATGTAGCGAGGTCATATAGGAATCTCATATCCTAAAATATGAATCAAATGATTTAAATATGGGTATTTTTTATTTTATTTATTCATTATCAAGTATGTGTTAACTCTCTAACATGCCAAACACTGTAAACTCTAGGGATGCATGGGTTTTACAATCCAGAGTGGAAAGCCACACATAAAATATTTAAATATAAATGCAATTAATTGTTAGAAAGAAATATTGAGTTTTTACAAAGTGTAGACTGGAGGACCTAATGGAATCTGGGCAGAAACCTTGTCATAGAAAGAGGAAGAGCCAATGGACACATGGGAAGCGGTGGTGGCGGTAGTATTCTGGAAGGCTGAGGCAAAGAGCACTTGATGTAGATGGAGAGGCATGTGAAAGTGCCCTACAGGTGAATGGAATTTGGAATTCTTGAGGGACTGAATAATTCTAGATACGATGCCAGAGAATGACACTAAGCAAATTTGCAAGGGCAGATAGGAGCAAATCATTTGGGAATTTGACACGTATTTGGAAATATGTAGGTTTTGTGTAAGAGGAGGTAGAAGGTTTTAAGGTGTTGAAATGGCATGACAAACATTCATTTTTAACATCATTCTAATGAGATAAGAGTCTATATAGGGAGAGTAATTAGAAGTTTCTTGGTGAAAAATGATAGTGGCCTAGACTTGACAGGTTTTAATAGAAGTGGTTTGATAACTGAGATATTTATAAGACATATGAAAGGTATTTAGGGCCTAGAGATTGTTAAATATGGGGAGTGGTGAAGAAGAACGATGTGTGATACACTGAGGCATTCAGGCTTGGTGTGAATACTGAAAAGATTACTAGTAAACAGCCTATTACAGTTAATGGCACATAATAGTAAAGAAATAATGCAGGAAAAACCTTTTGGAGGGAATGGATATGTTTATGGCATAGGTGTGGTGATGGTTTCAGGAGTGTATACTTATCTTCAAACTCATTAAGTTATATATGTTAAATATGTACAGGTTTTTATATGTCAGTATTACCTCAGTGAAGTGGTTAAAAATGTAATAAGCCAGAAACTTAAGAAAATAAGAAATAAATAGGAGTCAAGGAAAAATCAGGTGGATACAGAGAAATGCTAAAGATAAATGCACTTTGTGGTAACCACATAATAGATATTTAGGAAAAGAGAAGAAGAATAAAATAATTACATGTACTGTATTTTCCACTGTTTCTTCCCTGAGCTTTTGATCTGTTCTTTAAAACTTGCCATTTGGGGTTTCAGTATCTCCAGCTTTTTTCATTTACAGGAGACCAAAATATCCATAAAGCATAGTAAATATTAATTTTGCTGTCATACAAATATGAAGTTTATATGCCTAAGTGTGAAGGAATAGGCTACTTAGCTGCTAGGTGAACATAGATGGTTACTCTTCTATGCTGATATTTAATTCAAGTGCATATATAGTAAAATTTTGCACAAAATTATGTACTTGGGCAGATATTTCATAAAAGACTTGTTTCAAATACTCAGATTTATTTCAATGACTCAATATATTGTAGAAATTTAAAATATGAAGCATTCACACGTTTGTCTTTTCATCATACTTTATCAAATTTTATAAGGAAAGTTATAAATTTGGATGACATTTGTAAATTTTGGAATTAATTATGAGAAAATTGACATTCTCCTGAAAATATATAATATATTGGGTTTCCCAAGTTTCTTCCTGAAAACATTAGGATAGAGCACAATATAGCTGGAAGAAATTACTCAGAATATTGCAGTGAATGTTAAAGCAAATATATATTTCATAGGATATATCTTAAGTGTAATTATTTTTAAATGTTTTAAAAAGATCTAGCTGTCTGGTGGACTTAGATCACAGTAGTCATGAATGGAAAAATACCTGTTAGATTATCATGTTCATCCTTCTGCTTCAGCAGGATATGCCTCAACCCCAAGAGAGGAGTTAGCACTTCACATTTGCCAAGAAACTATAATACCTTATAGGGTGCATAAGGGAAATCTTTTTAGAGCCAAGTCAATATAGTGTTTGACTTCTATCCAATAAATCCCTCAAAAAAATAAATGTGCTTCTGTCATTCCAGCTACACAGATCCTGGCAATCACATTCTGTTCTAGTTGGAGCATTTGCAAAATCTTATCAAGAAAACTATCCAATAAGGATATATTGCCATGCTATTTAAGGAAAGAAAAATGGAAGAAAATATCTTAAAGAGAAAATATCTTAAAGAGAGAATATCTTAAAGAGAATTAGGATGAACACATTCCTGAATCAATATGTTGGAAGTACAAAAAAATGTTAAACTATGATTAATGATAAATATTTCTGAAAAAGATAAACTAGATATTCCATTTACTAGTTAAACAACTAGCACTGCAACTTATGCACAAGGGAGCATAATAAATCCTACATGATGAAGATGAACAGTAGGAGAGGGAAGGCAATGTTGTGAATAATATCAATACAGGCTGTTTAATATTTGAAGCCGTTTCCAAGCACAAGGATCTGTCATCCCACAGCTTATCATCACTTGGTTGTGGATAAGGAAGTCTGTTAACTCTTTAGAATCACTGCATTTGTACTTCTCTGTTTATGCATTCCCAGTCTCCTCTGTTGGTACTGTTTTTTTCTCATTTCATTCCTTAAAATGGGACGGCTCTATGTCGAATCTGGTCCACCATTGTGTGTTGTTTGGTACTCACAATATTTTTAATAATTAGTTGTCAATATTTAAAAATTATATGAACATCCAGAGTTTGAGCGTTCCGTGATATATTTTATAATAAGAAAAATTGGTTAGAGTTAACTACCAGCACTCCCTAAAAGGCATTTGTTCTGAGGCCACTACAGCCTCCATCACTTTCTTTGACCCTTGACCTTGAGTCACAATGTCAGTGGCCATTTATTATCTTTTTATGCTATTATTATTTTTTATATCTGGACTGTTTTATTAATTTATACTATCCGACTGGCCCCAGAAGAAACTAGAGTTTGAAAATTTCATCTCCTATTTTGGATTCCTTGATGATTCTGTTCAAGAACCTGTCATCTCTCTGGGTGAGATTAATGACTTCTATGTCCCAGTTACCAGCTGTATGTTGAAACTCCATAATATTCTCCGTGTGGAGTTCATTCTTGAGTTCCAGATATTTTATCTATTTTGCTAGCTGGATACTTTTGTTTTATAACGTATAGGAAGGTTAAATTCAATACACACAATCTTAAGCTCATTTTTCTTCTCTCAATGTGTTGATCCTTATTTATGATCACATAGTATGGCACAGCCAAACACCCAGAATCCCACCCACAGTCTTCAGAGACATCCATGGATCTTCTCTCTTCTCCAGTTTATCCATACATAATGCCTTAAAATTGTATATCCTAAATCTCTTTCAAATCTGTTTACCTATTTCCTCCCTCCCTCCCCTATAAACCAAGCCGATATCATATCTTCAGTCTATGCTAATATTTGGTATCCTTTGAATTAAAAAACAGGCTTCAAATTCATATCCTCACCTCAAGCTGTGTTTTTCTTCAGTTAATGCTCAGCAGTAGCCTGAGTGCTCTTTCAGATAAACACATCTTTTCATGTAAGTGCCCTATGTAAAATATTTTTCCTGATTCTCTTTGAATAAAATCAAAACTGCTACCCATGTCTTACCCAGGTCCAGATGACCTAGACCTGGCTGATCTCTCCTCAGGCTCATCTTCTTCCCTTAATATCCCTTACTCAATGTATTAATCCTCATTTAAGTTCCTACAATGCACTACAATTTTCACCTCTGGGCATTCATTTCTTCTTCTTCTTTTTTTAAATGATTAATAGTGTTTCTTTTTCTTTTTTAATTTTTATTTTATATTGGAGTATAGTTGATTAACAATGTTGTGTTAGTTTCAGGTGTACAGCAAAGGGATTCCAGTTATACATACACATGTATCTATTCTTTTTCAAATTCATTTCCCATTTAGGTTGTTACAGAATACTGAGCCGAGTTCCCTGTGCTATACAGTAGGTCCTTATTAGTAATCTATTTTATATATAGTGGTGTGTATATGTCAGGCCCAAAACTCCCAATTTATCCCTTCCTCCCACCATTACCATTTGGTAACTATATGTTTGTTTTCTAAGTCTATGAACCTGTTTCTATTTCGTAAATAAGTTCATTTGTATCAATTTTTTACATTCCGCATGTAAATGATATATTTGCCCTTTCTCTGTCTGACGTACTTCACTTAGTATGATAATCCCCAGGTCCATCTATGTTGCTTCAACTGGCATTCTTTTTAACGGTGGAGTAATATTCCATTGTATATATGTGCCACATCTTCTTTACCCATTCATCTGTCAATGGACATTTAGGTCACTTCCATATCTTGGCTATTGTAAATAATGCTGCAATGAACATTGGGGTACATGTATCCTTTCAAACCAGATAGATGCCCAGGAGTGGGATTCCTGGGTCATATGGTAGCTCTATTTTTAGTTTTTTAAGTAACAACCATACTATTCTCCATAGTGGCTGTACAAATTTACATTCCCACCAACAGGGTAGGAGGATTCCCTTTTCTCCGCATCCTCTCCACAGCATTTATTGTTTGCAGACTTTTTTGATGATGACCATTCTGACCAGTGTGAGGTGATACCTCACTGTGGTTTTGATTTGCATTTCTCTAATTAACGATGTTGAGCATCTTGTCATGTGCCTCTTGGCCATCTGTATGGCTTCTTTGGAGAAATGTCTATTTAGGTCTTCCACTCATTTTTTGATTGGGTTGTTTGATTTTTGACATTGACCTGAATGAGCTGTTTGTATATTTTAGCGATTAATCCCTTGTCAGTTGCTTGATTTGCAAATATATTCTCCCATTCTGTGGGTTGTCTTTTTATTTTGTTTATGGTTTCCTGTGCCATGCAAAAGCTTTTGAGTTTAATTACGTTCCTTCTTTTTTTTTTTTAAGCATTTTTATTGGAGTATAATTGCTTTACAATGGCGTGTTAGTTTCTGCTTTATAACAAAATGAATCAGTTATACATACACATATGTCCCCATATCTCTTCCCTCTTGCGTCTCCCTCCCACCCTCCCTATCCCACCCCTCTAGGTGGTCACAAAGCACGGAGCTGATCTCCCTGTGCTATGTGGCTGCTTCCCACTAGCGATCTGTTTTACGTTTGGTAGTGTATATATGTCCATGCCACTCTCTCACTTTGTCACAGCTTACCCTTCCCCTTCCCCATATCCTCATGTCCATGCTCTAGTAGGTCTGTGTCTTTATTCCCATCTTACCCCTAGGTTCTTCATGACCTTTTTTTTTTTTCTTAGATTCCATATATATGTGTTAGCATACGGTATTTGTTTTTCTCTTTCTGACTTACTGCACTTTGTATGACAGACACTAGGTCCATCCACCTCACTACAAATAACTCAATTTCATTTCTTTTTATGACTAATATTCCATTGTATATATGTGCCACATCTTCTTTATCCATTCATCTGTTGATGGACACTTAGGTTGCTTCCATATCCTGGCTATTGTGAATAGAGCTACAATGAACATTTTGGTACATGAATCTTTTTGAATTATGGTTTTCTCAGGGTATATGCCCAGTAGTGGGATTGCTGGGTCATATGGTAGTTCTATTTGTAGTTTTTTAAGGAACCTCCATACTGTTCTCCATAGTGGCTGTACCAATTCACGTTCCCACCAGCAGTGAAAGAGTGTTCCCTTTTCTCCACACCCTCTCCAGAATTAATATTTCTAGATTTTTTGATGATGGCCATTCTGACTGGTGTGAGATGATATCTCATTGTAGTTTTGATTTGCTTTTCTCTAATGATGTTGAGCATTCTTTCATGTGTTTGTTGGCATCTGTATATCTTTGGAGAAATGTCTGTTTAGGTCTTCTGCCCATTTTTGGATTGGGTTGTTTTTTTTTTTTTGTTATTGAGCTGCCTGGGCTGCTTGTAAATTTTGGAGATTAATCCTTTGTCAGTTGCTTCATTTGCAAATATTTTCTCCCATTCTGAGGGTTGTCTTTTGGTCTTGTTTATGGTTTCCTTTGCTGTACAAAAGCTTTTAAGTTTCATTAGGTCCCATTTGTTTTTGGTTTCATTTCCATTTCTCTAGGAGGTGGGTCAGAAAGGATCTTGCTGTGATTTATGTCATACAGTGTTCTGCCTATGTTTTCCTCTAAGAATTTGATAGTGTCTGGCCTTACATTTAGGTCTTTAATCCAGTTTGAGTTTATTTTTGTGTATGGTGTTAGGGAGTGTTCTAATTTCATACTTTTACATGTACCTGTCCAGTTTTCCCAGCACCACTTATTGAAGAGGCTGTCTTTTCTCCACTGTATATTCTTGCCTCCTTTATCAAGATAAGGTGACCATATGTGCGTGGGTTTATCTGGTTCCTTCTTGATATGATTTCAATTTTCTTAAATTTACCGAGACTCACTTTGTATCTTGCGTGTGATCAATCCTGGAGAATTTTCCATGTGCACTTGAGAAGAATGTGTATTCTGCTGCTTTTGGATGGACTCTATAAATATCAATTAAGTTCATGTGGTTTAGTGTTTTATTTCAGACCTGTGTATCCTTAATGATTTTCTTCTGGATGATATGTCCATTGATGAAAGTGGGGTGTTAACGTCTCCCACTATTATTGTGTTACTGTCGATTTCTCTTTTTATGGCTGTTAGTATTTGCCTTGTGTATTGAGGTGTCCTATGTTGGGTGCCTATATATTTACAATTGTTATATCTTCTTCTTGGATTGATCCTTTGATCATTATGTAGTGTCCTTCTTTGTCTCTTGTAACAGTCTTTATTTTAAAGTCTATTTTGTCTGATATGAGTATGGCTACTCCAGCTTTCTTCTGATTTCCATTTGCATGGAATAACTTTTTCCATCCTCTCACTTTCAGTCAGTGTGTGTCACTAGATCTGAAGTGGGTCTCTTGTAGACAGCATATATATGGATCTTGTTTTTGTATCCATTCAGTCAGTCTGTCCCTTTTGGTTGGAGCATTTAATCAGTTTACATTTAAGGTAATTATCAATATTTATGTTCTTATTGCCATTTTGTTAATTGTTTTGGCTTTGTTTTTGTAGGTGTTTTTCTTCCCTTCCTCTTTTGTTCTCTTCTCTTTTGATTTGCTGACTAACTTTAGTGTTGTGTTTGGATTATTTTTCTTTTGTGTGTGTGTATCTATTATAGATTTTCAGTTTGCAATTACCATGAGGTTTTGATATAGCAGTCAATATATAAACAAGATTATTTTGAGTTTCTGGGCTTTTTATTTCAAATGTATTTCCAATATCCTGCAATGTGTACTCTCCTCATTACTGCTGGTCTTTATATCATATTTGTGTGTGGATGATTTCCTACCTTTACTGTATGTTTGCCCTTTCTGGTGAGCTTTTTCATTTGTAATTTTCTGGTTTCTAGTTGTGGCCCTTTCTTTTCCATCTAGAGAAGTTCCTTTAGCATTTGTTGCAAAGCTGGTCTGATGGTGCTGAATTCTTTTAGCTTTTCTTATCTGTAAATTTTTTGATTTCTTCATCAAATGTGAATGAGAGCCTTGCTGGGTATGGTATTCTCAGTTGTAGGTTCTTCCCTTTCATCACTTTAAATAATCATGCCACTCCCTTCTGACCTGCAGAGTTTCTGCTGAGAAATCAGCAGATAATCTTATGGGAATTCCCTTGTATGGTATTTGTTGCTTTTCCCTTGTTGCTTTTAATATTTTATCTTTGTCTTTAATTTTTGTCAATTTGATTACTATGTGTTCCTCCTTGGGTTTATCCTCCCTGGGACTCTCTGTCCTTCCTGGACTTGGATGACTATTTCCTTTCCCATGTTAGGGAAGTTTTCAGTTATTATCATTTCAAATATTTTCTCAGGACTTTTCTTTCTCTCTTCTCCTTCTAGGACCCCTATAATGTGAATGTTGGTGTGTTTAATGTCATCCCAGAGGTGTCTTAGACTATCCTCATTTCTTTTCATTCTTTTTTTCTTTATTCTGCTCCATGGCAGTGATTTCACCATTCTGTCTTCCAACTCACTTATGCATTCTTCTCCCTCAGCTGTTCTGCTATTGATTCCTTCTAGTGTATTTTTCATTTCAGTTATTTTATTCTTCATCTCTTTTTGTTTGTTCTTTAGTTCTTCTAGGTCTTGTTAAACATTTCTTTTATCTTCTCAATCTGTGCCTCCATCCTTTTTTCTGAGACCTTGGACCATATTTACTTTCATTACTCTGAATTCTTTTTTGGGAATTTTGCCCATCTCCACTTCAGTATGTTGTTCTTCTGGAGTTTTATCTTGTTCCTTCATCTGTTCACTCCTCTGCTGTCTCATTTTGTCTAAATTTCTGTGATTGCTGTTTCCGTTCCACAGGCTGCAGTGTTGTAGTTCTTGCTTCTGCTGTCTGCCCCCTCATGGATGAGGCTGTCTAAGAGGCTTGTTCAAGTATCCTTATGGGAGGGACTTGTTCCTGCCCACTGGTGGGTGGATCTGGGTCTTATCCCTCTGGTGGGCAGGACCATGTCAAGGTGTGTGTTTAGCAAATAGTTGTGTGTGTGCTTAAGAAGACTTTAAGGACCCTGTCTGCTGATGGGTGGGGCTGTGTTCCCGCCCTGTTGGTTGTTTGGCATGAGGTGTCCTAGCACTGGAGCCTACTGGCTGTTAGGTGCAGCCAGGTCTTGGTGAGAAAATGGCGGCCTCCAGGAGGGCTCACACCAATGAGTGCTCCCCAGAAGTGCCAGTGTCTTTGTCATCACAGTGAGCCACAGCTGCCCCCCACCTCTTCAGAGCCTCCAATACCAGCAAGTAGGTCTGGCCCAAGCCCTAATGAGGTCACTGCTTTTTTCCCTGGGTTCTGGTGCACACAAGAACTTGTAAATGCCCTTCAACAGTGGAGTTTCTGTTTCCTGTGGAATTCCTGTGATCAAACCCTGCTGGCCTTCAAAGCCAGATTCTCTGGGGGCTCCTCCACCCATTGCCAGACTGCAGGCAGGGGAACCTGATGTGATGCTCAGAACTTTCACTCCTGTGGGAGAACTTCTGTGATATAATTATTTTCCAGTTTATGGGTTGCCCTTCTGGTGGGTATGGGATTTGATTTTATCACAAATTGCACCCCTCCTGCCATCCCATTTTGGCTTGTTCTTTGTCTTTGGATGTAGGATATATTTTTTGGTAGGTTACACTGTTTTTTTTTGTTTCTGTTCTTTTTTTTTTTTTTTTTTTTTTGCAGTACGTGGGCCTGTCACTGTTGTGGCCTCTTCTGTTGTGGAGCACGGGCTCCAGATGCGCAGGCTCAGTGGGCATGGCTCACAGGCCCAGCTGCTCCATGGCATGTGGGATCTTCCCAGACCAGGGCATGAACCCGTGTCCCCTGCATCGGCAGGTGGACTCTCAACCACTGCGCCACCAGGGAAGCCCTACACTGTTTTTTTGTCAATCATTGTTCAGCAGTTAGCTGTGATTTTGGTGTTTTTGTAAGAAGAGGTGAACTTACATCCTTCTACTCTGCCATCTTGTGCTCTGGACATTTATTTCTAATATTCCCGGTTTGAAATTCTGTCCTCTTGTCACATAAATAATTTCTAATTCTCATCATTAAGATCATAAATGTTATTTCCTTAATAGAGTCTTCATTGATTCTTCTAGACTATGGCATAAACACTTGACACCTCTAGACTCTATTCCTTCAGTATAGCACTCTCATATTTGCATTCAAATATCTATCATTCCAATTATATTACATGCACAGGGAATGTAAGAGTAGGCTCTGTTTTATTGATCATTTATCTCTAGCATCTACCACAGATCCTGACATATATTTTTCATTCAGGAAATATTTGTTGTATAAATGAGGTTATGAATGAAGAAATGTTCATGCATTGCAGCAATAAGGTCTCTAGTTAAAACCATATGCACTCATCCATCTTGAGATTTGGTGTTTGCAAAAATAAGCTCTAATTATTTTCATTCTATGACCCCAGTTTTCATTAAAACAAGAAAAAAGCAATTGCTTTATTGAGAGATCATAGACAAAATTACTGTATTTTTATATTTACAGCAAGACGTGGGGACTTTTTTCTTAGTAAGAATAATACGAATAATATAACATTGATATAAGAGAATCATGACACTGAATATTAGCTGATTTCTTACTTTCAATTTTTATTCAATGTCAGCAATTTACTTTTCATATTCTATTTACTTCTTTCCCACAAGTCAGGTTGAATGGTGAAGTTGCCTGCTAGTGAGTCCTAAAATCAATCTTCTGCCAAAACATATGAAAAAAACACTGGTTGAATGAGAGAATTTAAACTATAATGTAGAATTGTCTATGACCAGCAGCTATTATAAGAATGCAAGGCTCCTCCAAGATTATCTATCATGAAGTCACAGAACACAAAAGAGATAAAGATTGTAACCATTACTTATATTGTATTGCAATTACAGCCATAATGGTTGCTAAGAACACTGAAGAAATATGAAATCATTAACAGAGCATATCAACAGCCAGGATAAAAAATCCACAACATTAAAAAACATTCAGAGTCTTATTTGGAGTGCTACTAGTCAACAGAGTTGTAGAGAAACTAAGGGTTATGAGAACTACTCCATGTGGTACAGAAGATGGAAAAAAAGAGCCAGTTGTCTGAGACTAAAGCATTAAAGCATTATATTACACAAACGGTCTCATAAAAATTAAGATATCTTTGAATTTGGTAAGAATTAAAAGGCATGCCAATATTCAGTGTCAAGAAAATGATGCTAATGTACTGTACTTTTGAGTAATTAACTACTTTCATTTTTTTCAAAACCATAAAAATAGGCATACTCCAGGCTCCTCAAATTAAAATCTAGGAATTTCTTCACGTGGATGTGTGCAAAGCTTTTCCTATAGAAAATTTGCTATGCTTCTACAATAGCAAGCAAAGCAAAATAAGTCAAAAAGGAACAAACAATATTTACAACCTAATGACCAATATTAGGAATATACTGAGTTTACTAATGTTGTACGCAAGGATAGACAAATGAATAAGTGCATGGGTAGATATAAAAATAGGTATCAAAAAATGTGCAAGATTATACTCTAACAGTGGTTATTTCTGAATGGTGGGTGTTTAGATTTTAATGAATTTTATTTTTATTTTCTAATTTAATATCTCTAATTTTATGCTTCACCCCATATTGACAGCACCAAATTGACATAACACAATCTCAATGTTTTATGCGATAACTTCTTATCTGAAAAATACTGTAATGATCTCCAACTCAGTGTAAATTTAACCAGATGTAAATTTAATTATTAATTGGAAAAAGTTATGAACCAATTATTATTGTTTTCTCACTTTTGTAATAAAAGTATCATTTTCTGTAATCTCATACATTCATTCAAATAAATCATTATTAAGGACCTGACAAGGCACTATCCTAAATTCAGGATATTTTCATTGATGAATAAGAATGAGAAAATCTTTGCCTTCATGACATTTACGGTCTAAGAAGTCTCTAACACTATAAATAACAACAAGATTTAGGGACAGTTATTACCAACACTGGAAACAAACTAAATGAAAATAAAGGTCCCAACCATACCTGGTTAACATAGCCCTGAAAACACAAATTCAAAATATTATAATATGCAGAATATAATTCAAAAAAACAGTATCTTATTATAGCTTTTATAGTACAAATTGAAACTACTTTATTCCTTTCATGTGCTGAATAAATATTTGTTGAATGACTTAGTGAATGGGAGAAAGGATACAGCAATACATTTTTCTATTTGTGTAGATACAGTGCTTAACCTCAGTCAGTGTGTTTCATCATCTGGAAATTAGTTATAATGCCTATCTCAAATATTTTTCTTAAAAATTACCTGAGATAATGTAAGGATTCTAATACAGTTGCCTTCTATAAATATTAATTCCTTTACTTCATAATATACTTCCCTTTTTATGGAAACCAAGGATGAAATGGGAAGGAGATGTTTATATACACCCTATAATGCTTCTGATTGACAACTTTCAAGAGCATTAAATCGTTTCACCTCACCCTGAGAGTTGCTGTTAATCTTCAGGGCATGTTAAAATCTCATTGTGAAACTTGGCTTCAAGTGCACTGATTGCCCTAAAAATAAATTTGATATTACATTTCTGTATATAATTGGCTCTCAAGTTTGGCTGGAGTTTCAAATAGTATAGGAAAAGAGGAGTCTAAACTGCCAATGAGATCATATTCATAGGCTGAGGAAATATTTTACCACTTCCATCTGTGACCTCAGTTTCTATTTCATACTGTAGGTCCTGTGTAGAAAGAAGTAGAAAAGAAGAAACAGAATAATGTTTAGATGCATTGAATATTGCATTTATACCTGAAAAAATCCATGATCACACGAGAACATTTTATACATCAGTGAACCTCAGTATATTCTATTCTTAATTAAATTCTATTACTAAACAAACAATATGACTTCCTATATGATTATTATCAATCTACTTCAGAATGATATAGGATATTTTAGCAATGAGATTGTAAGGTGAAAGCAAGAAAAATTTGTTTTATATCTTTAAATAGAAAAGAAATTTACTAGAGAATACTCTAGAAGTTCACAGAAATTTTGAACTTTCTAAAGAGCAGGTTTAAGGGTAAACTTTTCAGGAAACATGCCATAAAACACTACAGATTGAGCCTGAGGAAAATACTGTCCTGCTGTTGCTCAGCAGTCAAGCTCTAGAGGAAGTTGCAGCCATGGCCTCCCCATGAATACCTTCTCTGCAAGGCATAAGGCTTTGCAAACTCTGATGCCCATTAATGCTCTATGCTCCTGCTGCCACTATAACCAGGAAAATGGATTAGGTCCTGTGTTTAATTCCCTCAGTTACTCAAGGACTTAAAGACTCTAACAGGTAAATCTGTTTGTTTTGTGTAGACTTATCTAACTGGGTACTAGCTGTAAAGGACAGGGGTGAATTTCTGTTTTAACAAATGAGATCATGAACTTAAGAATTATTCAAATAAGGGTAGGGTTTTTGAGTATGTTAGGTAACCAGGAAACATGATAATGATTTTCTACAAATATTAATATTTCCAAACAGCATTTATTTTGATAATATGGATTTTAAGCAGAACTTGGTCAATTGAGGTGTGCCTTGTATTTATAGTAGCAATTTACATTTTTGTCATATTTATCAAAAGCTAGGGCAAAAGGCTTCTACAGTTCCTTAATTCAGAGTTCTTTGATGCTTGATATATCAAGAAGGACAATAACTGTGCATATTTTACCACTTAAAATTTGGCACAAAATTAAACTATGCATTCATTAAGATAGCAGATCAAGAAATAAGATAGGGGGCTTCCCTGGTGGCGCAGTGGTTGAGAGTCCGCCTGCCGATGCAGGGGACACGGGTTCGTGCCCCGGTCCGGGAAGATCCCACATGCCGCGGAGCAGCTGGGCCCGTGAGCCATGGCCGCTGGGCCTGCGCATCCGGAGCCTGTGCTCCGCAATGGGAGAGGCCACAACAGTGAGAGGCCCGCATACCGCAATAAAAAAAAAAAAAAAAAGAAGATACTATATAAAAGATAATGAATTGAGAAATCAAATATTTTAAAAATTATTTTGTTGAAGTATAGTTGATTTACAATGTGTTTTTTGTTTGTTTGTTTGTTTTTTTTGCGGTACGCAGGCCTCTCACTGTTGTGGCCTAACCCGTTGCAGAGCACAGGCTCCAGATGCGCAGGCTCAGCGGCCATGGCCCACAGGCCCAGCCGCTCCACGGCATGTGGGATCCTCCTGGACCGGGGCACGAACCTGTGTCCCCTGCATCGGCAGGCGGACTCTCAACCACTGTACCACCAGGGAAGCCCACAATGTGTTAATTTATACTGTACAACAAAGTAATTCTGTTATACATATATATACATTTTCATATTCTTTTCTATTATGGTTTATCACAGGATACTGAAAATAGTTCCCTGTGCTATACGGTAGGATATCGTTGTTTACCCATTCTATATATAATATCAATAGTCTGCATCTACTAATCCCAAACTACCTGTCCATCCCTCCCCCACCCCACTCTTCACCTTGGCAACCACAAGTATATTCTCTGTGTCTGTGAGGTGGTTTCTGTTTCATAGATAGGTTCATTTGTATCGTATTTTAGATTCCATATTTAAGTGATATCATATGGTATTTGTCTTGCTTTTTCTGACTTCACTTAGTATGATAATGTCTAAGTTCATCCATGTTTCTGCAAATGGCATTATTTCATTCTTTTATAAGGCTGAGTAGTATTCCATTGTACGTATGTACCACAACTTCTTTACACATCCATCTGTCAATGGACATTTAGGTTGCTTCCATGTCTTGGCTATTGTAAATAATGCTGCAATTGACATTGGGATGCATGTATCTTTTTATAGTTTTGTCTGAATGTTTGCCCAGGAGTGGGATTGCAGGATCATATGTTAATTCTATTTTTAGTTTTTTGAGGAGCCTCCATATTGTTCCCCACAGGTTGAACCAATTAACATTCCCACCAACAGTGTAGGAGGGCTCCCTTTTCTCCATACCTTCTCCATCATTTGTTATTTGTAGACATTTTAATTATGGTCATTCTGATTGGTGTACCTCACCACATTGTAGTTTATATTTGTATCTCTCTAATACTTAGTGAAGTTGAGCATCTTATCATGTGCCTTCTGGTCATCTGTACGTCTTCGTAGGAGAAATGTCTATTTAGGTCTTCTGCCCAGTTTTCTATTGGGTTTTTTTTGTTTTTTGTTAGTGAGTTGTATGAGCTGTTTGTATATTTTGGAAATTAACCCCTTGTTGGTCACATTGTTTGCAAATATTTTCTCCTATTCTGTAGGTTGTATTTACTTTTTTAAAAATTGTTTCCTTTGCTGTACAAAAGCTGGCAATTTTGATTTGGTCCTATTTGCTTATTTTTGCTTTTATTTCTATTTCTTTGGGAGACTGACCTAAGAAAATATTGGTATGATTTATGTTAGAGAATGCTTTCTCTATTATCTCTTTCAAGAGTTTTATGGTGTCATGTTCTTATGTTTAAGTCTTTAAGCCATTTTGAGTTCATTTTTGTGTATGGTGAGAGGGTGTGTTCTAATTATGTTGATTTACATGCAACTGTCCAACTTTCCTAGCACCACTTGCTAAAGAGACAGTCTTTCTCCCATTGTATATTCTTGCCTCCTTTGTCAAAGATTAATTGATTGTAGGTGTGTGGGTTTATATCTGGGATCTCTGTTCTGTTCCATTGATACATATGTCTGTTTTTGTGCCAATACCATGCTGTTTTTCTTACTGTAGCTTTGTAGTATTGTCTGAAGTCTGGGAGGGTTATGCCTCCTGCTTTGTTCTTTTTCTTCAGGATTACTTTTGGCAATTCTGGGTGTTTTATGGTTCCATATAAATTTTAGGATTATTTATTCTAGTTCTGTGAAGAATGTCATGGGTAATTTGATAGCGATCACATTCAATCTTAGATTCTTTGAATAGTATGGCCATTTTAACAATATTAATCTTCCAATCCAAGAGCATGAGCTATCTTTCCATTTCTTTGAATCATTTTCAATTTCCTTTATTAATGTTTTATGATCCTCATCATATAAGTCTTTCACCTCCTTGGTCAGGTTTATTCCTAAGTATTTTTTGATGTGATTTTAAAATGGATTATTATATTTTACATTCACTTTCTGATATTTCATTGTTAGTATAAAGAAATGCAACCAATTTCTGTATGTTAATCTTGTATCCTACTTTGCTGAATCTGTTTATCAGTTCTAGTCATTTTTGTGTGGACTCTTTAGGATTCACTTCCAATTTGGATACCTTTTATTTCTTTTTCTTGTCTGATTGCTGTGACTAGGGACTTCCAATGCTATTTTAAATAGAAGATGTGAGAGGGGTCATCCCCGTCTTGTTCTAGATTTTAGTGGGAAGAAATCAAATATTTTTTTTGAAAAATGGGTAGGATTTATTTATTTACTTATTTATATCTGAGTATAGTTGAATTACAACGTTCTGTTATTTTCAGGTGTCCAGAAAAGTGAATCAGTTATACTTATACATATATCCACTCTTTTTTAGATTCTTTCCCATATAGGCCATTACAGAGTATTGAGTAGAGTTCCCTGTGCTATACACTAGGTCCTTATTAGTTATCTATTTTATATATAGTAGTGTGTATGTCAATCCCAACCTCCCAATTTGTCCCTCCCTCTTATCCCCTGGTAACATAAGTTTGTTTTCTACATCTGTAACTCTATTACTGTTTTGTAGGTAAGAACACTTGTACCCTTATTTTACATTACACATACACGTGATAGCATATGAAATTTGCTTTTCTCTATCTGACTTACTTCACTCAGTATGACAATCTCTAGGTCCATCCATGTTGCTACAAATGGCATTATTTCATTCTATTTTATGGCTGAGTAATTTTCCATTGTATATATGTACTACATCTTCTTAATCCATTCCTCTGTTGATGGACATTTAGGTTGCTTCCATGTCCTGGCTATTGTAAATAGTGCTGCAGTGAACATTGGGGTACATGTATCCTTTCGAATTATGGTTTTATCTGGATATATGCCCAAGAATGGGATTGCTGGATCATATGGTAGCTCTATCTTTAGTTTTTTAAGAAACGTCCATACTGTTCTCCATAGTGGGTCTACCAACTTACATTCCCATCAACAGTGTAGGAGCGTTCCCTTTTCTCCACATCCTCTCCAGCATTTACTATTTGTAGACATTTTGATGATGGCTATTTTGACCAGTGTGAGGTATACCTCCTTGTGGTTTTGATTTGCGTTTTTCTAATAATTAGTGACGCTGAGCATCTTTTCATGTGCTTTTTAGCCATCTGTATGTCTTCTTTGGAGAAATGTCTATTTAGATATTCTGTCCTTTTTTTGATTAGGTTGTTAGTTTTTGTGTGTGTGTGTGTGTGTTTTGTTTTTTGTGGGTTTTTTTGGTATTGAGCTGCATGAGCTGTTTGTGTATTTTGGAGTTTAATCTCTTGTTGGTTGCCTCATTTGCAAATATTTTCTGCCATTCTGATGGTTGTCTTTTCATTTTGTTTATTGTTTCCTTTGCTGTGTAAAAGTTTTTAAGTTTAATTACGTCCCAATTGTTTATTTTTGTTTTTATGTTCATTACTCTAGGAGGTGGATCAAAAAGATCTGGCTGCGATTTATGTCATAGCATGCTCTGCTCATGTTTTCCTCTGAGAGTTTTATGCTATCTGTCCTTAGTTTTAGGTCTTTAATCCAATTTGAGTTTATTTTTGTGTGTGGTGTTAGGGAGTGTTCTAATTTCATTCATTTACATGTAGCTATCCAGTTTTCCCAGCACCACTTATTGAAAAGACTGTCTTTTCTCCATTGTATATTCTTGCCTCTGTTGTTATGCATTAGGTGACCACAGGTGAGTGGATTTATCTCTGGACTTTCTATCCTATTCCATTGATCTATATTTCTGTTTTTGTGCCAATACCATACTGTTTTTATTACTGTAGCTTTGTAGTATAGTCTTATGTCTGGGAGTCTGATTCCACCAGCTCTATTTTTCTTTGTCAAGATTGCTTTGACTATTTGGGATCTTTTGTGTTTCTATACAAATTTTAAGATTTTTTTGTTCTAGTTCCATGAAAAATGCCATTGGTAATTTGATAGGGATTGCATTGAATCTATAGATTGCTTTGGGTAGTATAGTCATTTTCACAATATTGATTCTGACAATCCAAGAGCATGGTATATATCTCCAACTGTTTGTGTCATCTTTTATTTCTTTCATCAACATCTTATAGTTCTCTCATTACAGGTCTTTTGCCTCCTTATGTAGGTTTATTCCCAGGTATTTTATTGTTTGATGAGATGGTTAATTGGATTGTTTCCTTGATTTCTATTTCTGATCTTTCCCGGTTAGTTTATAGGAATGCAAGAGATTTCTGTGTATTAACTTTGTAATCTGCAACTTTACCGAATTCATTGATGAGCTCTAGTAGTTTGCTGGTAGCATCTTTAGGATATTTTATGTACAGTATCATGTCATTTGCAAACAGTGACAGTTTTACTTCTTCAATATGAACTACTTTTGTTTCTTTTTCTCTTCTGATGGCTAGGATTTCCAAAACTATGTTGAATAATAGTGGTGAGAGTGGACATCCTTGTTTTGTTCCTGATCTTAGAGGAAATGCCTTCAGCTTTTCAGCATTGAGTATGATGTTAGCCTTGGTTTGTCATATATACCCTTTATTATGTTGAGGTAGGTATCCTGTATGCCCAGTTTCTGGAGAGTTTCTATTATAAAGAGTGTTGAATTTTGTCAGAAGCTTTTCCTGTATCTACTTAGATGATCATATGGTTTTCATTCTTCAGGTTGTTGGTGTGGTGTATCACACTGATTTGCAGGTGTTGAAAAATCATTGCATCCTTGGATAAATTCCACTTGATCATGGTGTATGATCCTTTTAATGTGTTATTGGATTTGCTTTGCTCATATTTTGTTGAGGATTTTTGCATCTATGTTCCTCAGTGATATTGGCCTGTGCTTTTTTTTTTTTTGTGGTATCTTTGTCAGGTTTTGGTATCAGGGGGATGATGGACTCACAGAGTGCATTTGGGAGTGTTCCTACCTCTGCAGTTTTTTGGAAGAGTTTCAGAAGGGTAGGTGTTAAGTCTTCTTTAAATGTTTGATAGAATTCTCCTGTGAAGCCATCTGGTCCTGGACTTTGGTTTGCTGGAAGATTTTTAATCACAGTTTCAATTTCAGTACTTGTGATTGGTCTATTCATGTTTTCCATTTATTCCTGGTTCAGTCTTGAAAGGTTGTATCTTTCTAATAACTTCTCCATTTCTGCTAGGTTGTCCATTATATTGGCGTATAGTTGCTTATAGTAGTCTCTCATGATACTTTGTATTTCTGTGGTGTCAGTTGTAACTTCTCCTTTTTCATTTCTAATTTTATTGATTTGAGTCCTCTCCCTTTTTTTCTTGATGAGTCTGGCTAAAGGTTTATCAATTTTGTTTGTCTTCTCAAAGAACCGGCTTTTAGTTTCATTGATCTTTGCTATTGTTTTCTTCATCTCTATTTCATTTATTTCTGCTCTGATCTTTATGATTTCTTTCCATCTTCTAACTTTGGGTATTGTTTGTTCCTCTTTCTCTAGTTGCTTTAGGTGTAAGTTTAGTTTGTTTGTTTGAGACTATTCTTGTTTCCTGATGTAAGATTTTATTGCTATAAACTTCCCTCTTAGAACTACTTTTGCTGTGTCCCATAGGTTTTGGATCGTCATGTTTTCATTCTCATTTGTGTCTAGGTATTTTTTTTATTTCCTCTTTGACTTCTTCAGTGATCCATTGGTTATTTAGTAACATATTTCTTAGTCTCCATGTGTATGTGTTTTTTACAGGGTTTTTTTTTTTCCTGTAATCGATTTCTAATCTCATAGTTTTATGGTCAGAAAAGATGCTTGAAATTATTTCAATTTTCATAGGCTTCATTTGTGACTCAAGACGTGATCTATTCTGGAGAATGTTCCATGTGCACTAGAGAAGAAAGTGTATCCTGCCTTTTCAGGTGGAATGTCCTATAAATATTAATTAAGTCTATCCGGTCTAATGTGTCATTTAAGGCGGGTGTTTCCTTATTGATTTTCTATCTGGATGATCTGTCCGTTTGTGTGAGTGGGGTGTTAAAGTCCCCCACTATTGTGTTACTGTTGATGTCCCCTTTTATGGCTGTTACTATTTGCCTTATGTATTGAGGTGCTCCTATGTTGGGGGCATATATATTTACAATTGTTATATCTTCTTCTTGGTTTGATCCCTTGATCATTATGTAGTGTCCTTCCTTGTCTCTTATAACAGTCTTTAGTTTACTAGTCTGTTTTGCCTGATATGAGTGTTGCTACTTCAGCTTTCTTTTGACTTCCATTTGCATGGAATACCATTTTCCATCCTCTCACTTTCAGTCTTTATGTGTCCCTAAGTCTGAAGTGGGTCTCTTGTAGACAGCATATATAAGGGTCTTGTTTTTGTATCCATTCAGCCAGTGTATTTCTTTTGGTTGGAGCATTTAATCTATTTACACTTAAGGTAATTATTGATATGTATGTTCCTAGTGCCATTTTCTTAACTATTTGGGGTTTGTTTTTGTAGGTCTTTTTTTCTTCCCTTCCTCTCTTGTTCTCTTGTGGATTAATGACTATCATCTTTAGTGTTGTGTTTGTGTTACTTTTTCCTTTTTTGTGTGTGTCTATTGTAGTTTTGGGGTTTGCCTTTCCCATTTCCCCTACCTAGAGAAGTTCCTTTAGCATTTGTTGTAAAGCTGGTTTGGTGGTGCTGAATTCTTTTAGCTTTTGCTTATCTGTCAATCTTTTGATTTCTCTGTCAAATGTGAATGAGAGCCTTGCTGGGTAAAGTATTCTCAGGGTTTTTCCCTTTCATCACTTTAAATAATCATGCTATTCCCTTCAGCACTTCTTTTGAAAAATCTGCTGAATACCTTATGGGGATTCCCTTGTATGTTAGTTGTTGCTTTTCCCTTGTTGCTTTTAATATTTTATCATCATCTTTAATTTTTGTCAATTTGATTAATATGTGTCTTGGTGTGTTACTCCTTGAGTTTATACTGCCTGGGACTCTCTGCACTTCCTAGAATTGTGTGACTATTTCCTTTCCCATGTTAGAAAGTTTTTGTCTATAATCTGTTCAAATATTTTTTCATGCCCTTTCTATTTTTCTTCTTCTTCTGAGACACCTATACTGCAAATGTTGTGTTTAATGTTGCCCCAGAGGTCTCTTAGACTGTCTTAATTTCTTTTCATTCTTCTTTCTTTATTCTGTTCCATGGCAGTGATTTCCACCCCTCTGTCTTCCAGGTCACTTATCCGTTCTTCTGCCTTAGTTATTCCTCTATTGATTCCTTCTAGTGTATTTTTCATTGTCTCATTCATCTCTGTTTGTTTGTTTTTAGTTCTTCTAGGTCTTAAATATTTCTTTTATTGTCTTGATCCATGCTTTCATTCTTTTTCCAAGAAACTGGATCATCTTTACTATCATTACTCTGAATTCTTTTTCAGGTAGATTGCCTTCTCCTCTTCATTTAGTTGTTCTTGTAGGTTTTTATCTTGCTCCTTTGTCTGCAACACTTTTCTTTCTTGTCTCATTTTGTCAGACTTACTGGTTTGTGGTCTCTTTTTCACAGGCTGCAGGATCATAGTTCTTCTTGCTTCTGGTTTCTGTCTCCTGTTGGGTGACATTGGTCCAGAGACTTGTGCCTTTATCCCCTTGATAAGGGATTTGAATGGTGGTGGTGTGACCAGAGCCTCTCCTGAATATTGAACAGGGCCTCCCCTTTGTGGTTGTCAGTGCCCTGTCAGGAGTGGGGTGTGCTCCCTAGTAGTTGGAGTAGAGGCGCCCAGTAGATCCACTGAGGTCAGGTACCAGGACTGCAGTAGTCATGCACCTGGACCTGCTGTGGGAGCTATGGCAGCAGCTCAGACTCTATCCTGGCCCAACTCGCCTGTGTACATTCCCACAATGCCCACAGCTGCTAAAGCCAGACCCATCTCAGCTGCAGGAGCACTTGTCCTTTAAGATGTTTTGCAGGTGCTGAATTTAGGAAGCCATCAGCAGAGGTGTAACTCACTCCATGGTTCACACAGTCACCAGGAGAGATTTCAGCTCTTCTTCCTTAGTCACACTGCCCCTGGGGCTCAGCTGTAGTTTTAGCCCTACCTCTGCATGTGTTCCTCCTATTTCAGGTTGCTTCAGAGGTTACTGGAGCACACTAGCCTGTCAGGTAGGAAGGAGCTGAGTTGGCAATCTGGGCTAGTAGGCCACCGAGGTGGGATGGTGCTGGGGTAGCTAATGGAATGCACGAGCCTGTCAGGTGGTGATCAGGGCCAGTGGGTTACCCAGGCGGGGGGGCGGGCAGAGGAGGCAATGGCTGGGGCTCATGAGCCGGCTCAGCTGGGAGCCTTCCTTAATGCCCATGGAGGCAGGGTATGGCACATGAGGAGAGAGAGGCTGCAAGGTGCCCCAGCCCTTTGTGCATCACTCAACAATGGTGCTTCGCTTCTGTGGCACTGCAGGCTTCCTCCAAGAGCATGGAGCTCCTCACTCCCTTCCCCTCAGGCTGTCTCCTCACAGCCAGCAGCAGTCCCCTCCACAGGTCAGCTCTCCAAAACCCACATTCAAGCACCCAGCTCCCATGCGTGCTGGTGGACACCCATCTCAGGTTGGGGTGTGCATGGCTGTGGCAGGGACCATCTGTTTAGGTCTTACTCTGCCCTGCCTGTCATTGACCAGTTAGTGGGCTCTCCTCTGAGCCCCTGAAGCATCCCTTCTGTCCCAGCTGATGTCCCCACTGGTGAAGGGGGCTTCCCCAGATGTGGGAACCTCTCCTCACCTTCAGCTCCCTGCCAGGGGTGCAGGTTCTGTCCTGCTTCCTGTCCTCTTCCTTTTTCCTTCTTCTTTCTTTTGTCCTACCTGGTTACGTGGGGATCTTGTTTGTCCATTTAGGTGTCCAAGGTCCTCTGCTAGTGTTTAGCAGGTGCTCTGTGAGAACTGTTCCATCTGTAGATGTATTCCTGATGTGTATGTGGGGAGAGATGAACTCCCTGTCCTCCTACTCCTCTGCCATCTTGGAAAGCCCAGAAATCAAATATTTATTATTAATGAGTCATTTAATAAATATTAACAGTGTATTTAGAGAGCAGATCAAGACAATGGACAGTAGGACAGGAAGCTTACATTCTCCCACAAATACATCAAAAATACATCTACGTGAGAGAGAAGCAAGAACTACAATCTGGCAGCCTGCAAAATGGAAAACACAATCACAGAAATTTAGACAAAATGAAACAGCAGAGGAATATATCCCAGATGAAGGAACAAGATAAAACCCGAGAAAAACAACTAAGTGAAGTGGCTATAGGCAACCTTCTGGAAAAAATAATTCAAAATAGCAATAGCAAAGATGATCCAGGAATGCAGAAAAAGAATGGAGGCAAGTATTGAGAAGACACAAGAAATGTTTAACAAAAACCTAGAAGAATTAAAGAACAAACAGAGATTAACAATACAATAACTGAAATGAAAAATACACTAGGAAAAAATGATAGCAGAAAAACTGAGGCAGAAGAACGGGTAAGTGACCTGGAAGACAGAATGGTGGAAATCACTGATGTGGAAAGAAAACTTCCCTAACATGGGAAAGGAAACAATCACAGAAGTCCAGGAAGTGCAGAGAGTCCCAGGCAGGATAAACCCAAGGAGGAACACACCAAGACACATAGTAATCAAACTGAAAAGAAAAAGAAAAAATGTTAAAAGCAACAAAGTAAAAACAACAAATAACATAACAGGGAACTCTCATAAGGTTTTCAGCTGATATCTCACCAGAAACACTGAAGACCAGAAGGGAGTGGCATGCTATATTTCAAGTGATGAAAGGGAAGAACCTACAACCAAGAACACTCCACCCAGCAAGGTTCTCATTCAGATTGGATGGAGAAATCAAAAGATTTACAGGCAAGCAAAAGCTAAGAGAATTGAGCACCACCAGCCCAGCTTTATACCAAATGCTAAACGAACTTCTCTAGGTGGAAAAGAGACCAGAAACTTAAAACAACCTGGTACATATATAGACTGCTATATCAATACCTCATGGGACCCATGAGCAAACTCCAAAACTACAAAAGATACACACACAAAAAAGAAAAAGCAACCCACTAAAGACAGTCATCAAACCACAATAGATGAGCAGATGAGAAGAAGGCAAGGAGAAAGGCCTACAAAAACACACCCAAAACAACTAAGAAAATGGCAATAGGAACATACATATCAGTAATTACCATAACTGTAAATGTATTAAATATCCCCAACCAAAAGACATAGAGTGGCTGAATGGATGCAAAACAAGACCCATATTTATATGCTGTTTACAAGAGAAACACTTCAGACCTAGTTACACATACAGAATGAAAGTGAGGGGACGGAAAAAGGTATTCCATGCAAACGGAAATCAAAAAAAGCTGGAGTAGCAACACTCATATGAGACAAAATAGACTTTAAAATAAGACTGTTATAAGAGACAAAGAAGGACACTACATAATTATCAAGGGATCAATCCAAGAAGAAGATATAACAATTGTAAATATATATGCACCAAATATAGGAGCACCTCAATACATAAGGCAAATACTAACAGCCATAAAAGGAGAAATCAACAGTAAACAATAATAGTGGGGGACTTTAAAACCCCACTTTCATCAATGGACAGATCATCCAGACAGAAAATCAATAAGGAAACACAGGCCTTAAATGACACATCAGACCAGATAGACTTAATTGATATTTATAGAGCATTCTATCCAAAAGCAGAAGAATACACATTCTTTTCATGTGCACTTGGAACATTCTCTAGGATTGACTACGTGCTGAGCCACAAAGTGAACCTTGGTAAATTTTTAAAAATTGAAATTATATCAAGCCTCTTTTCCAACCACAGTTTATGAGTTTAAATTACAGAAAAAGAAAAAAACTGTAAAAAACACAAACACATGGGGTCTAAAAAATATGCTATGTAACAACCAATGGATCACTGAAAAAATCAAAGAGAAGGGAAGTTTATAGCAATAGAAACTTCCATCAGGAAACAAGAACAATCTCAAACAAACAAGCTAACCTTAAACCCAAAGCAACTAGAGAAAGAAGAACAAAAAAAACCCAAAGTAAGTTGGTAGAAGGAAAAAAATCATAAAAATGAGACAGAAATGATATAGAGATGAAGAAAACAAAAGATGAATGAAACAAAAAGCTAGTTCTTTGAGAAGATAAACAAAATTGATGAACCTTTAGCCAGACTCATCACAAAAAAAGGAAGAGGACTCAAATCAATGAAATTAGAAATGAAAAAGGAGAAGTTACAACTGAAACCACAGAAATACAAAGGATCATAAGAGACTAGTACAAACAATTGTATGCTGTATGTCAATAAAATGGGCAACCTGGAAGAAATGGACAAATTCTTAGAAAGGTAGTAGTCTCCAAACCTGAACCAGAAAGAAATAGAAAATATGAGCAGAGCAATCACAAGTAGTGAAATTGAAACTGTTTTTAAAAAACTCCCCACAAAGAAATGTCCAGGACCAGATGGCTTCACGGGTGAATTCTATCAAACATTTAGAGAAGAGCTAACACCTTTCCTTCTGAAACTGTTCCAAAAAATTGTAGAGGAATTAAAAGTAGCAAATGCATTCCATGAGTCCACTATCACCCTGATACCAAAACCAGACAAAGATACCAAAAAAGAAGAAAATTACAGGCCAATATTACTGATGAACATAGATGTAAAAATCCTCAACAAAATTTAGCAATCTGTGTCAATTAAAACATTAAAAGGACAGTCACCATGATCAAGTGAGATTTACCTCAGGGATGCAAGGATTTTTCAATATCTACAAATCAATCAGCGTGATACACCACATCAACAAATTGAAGAATAAAAACCATAAGATCATCTCAATAGATGCGGGAAAAGACTTTGACAAAATTCAATACCCATTTATGAAAAAAATTCTCCAGAAAGTTGGCATATAGGGAACCTTCCTCAACATAATAAAGGCCATATATGACAAACATACAGCTAACATCATTTTCAATGGTGAAAAGCTGAAAGCATTTCCTCTAAGGTCAGGAACAAGATAAGGATATCCACTTTCACTACTTTTATTCAACATTGTTTTGGAAGTCCTAGCTATGGCAGTTATAGAAGTAAAGAAGTAAAAGAATCCAAATTGGAGAAGCAGGAAAACTGTCACTGTTTGCAGATGACATGGTACTACAAATAGAAAATCCTAAAGATGCTACCACCAAACTACTAAAGCTCATCAATGAATCTGGTAAAGTTGAAGGTTATAAAATTAATACACAGAAATCTGTTGCATTTCTATACACTAAAAGCAAAAGATCAGAAAGAGAAATTCAAGAAACAATCCCATTTACCATCACAACAAAAAGAATAAAATAACTAGGAATAAACCTACCTAAGGAGACAAAAGACGTGTACTCTGAAAATTATAAGATGCTGATAAAAGAAACTGAAGACGACACAAACAGATGGAAAGATATACCATGTTCTTGGATTGGAAGAATCAATATTATCAAATTGACTATACTACCCAAGGCAATGTACAGATTCAATGCAATCCCTATCAAGTTACCAATGGCATTTTTCACAGAACTAGAACAAAAGATATTAAAATTTGTATGGAGACACAAAAGACCCTGAATAGCCAAAGCAATCTTGAGAAAGAAAAACTGAGCTGGAGCAATGAGGCTCCCTGACTTCTGACTATGCTAGAAAGCTATAGTCATCAAGACAGTATGGTACTGGTACAAAAATAGAAATATAGATCAATGGAACAGGATAGAAAGCCCAGAAATAAGTCCACATACCTCTGGTCAATCAATCTATGACAAAGGAGGCAAGAACATACAATGGAGGAAAGACAGTCTCTTTAATAAATGGTTCTAGGCAAACTGGACAGCTACATGTAAAAACTGAAATTAGAACATTCTTTAACACCATACACACAAAAAACTCCAAATTGATTAAAGTTCTAAATGTGAGACCAGACACTATAAAACTTTTAGAGGAAAGCATATGCAGAACACTCTCTGACATAAATATCTTTTTCATTCTGTCTCCCAGAGTAATGGAAATAAAAATTAAAAAATAGGACCTAATTAAGTTCAAAAGCTTTTGCACAGCAAAGGAAACCATAAACAAAATGAAAAGACAACCCACAGAATGGGAGAAGAGATTTGCAAATGATGTGACTGAAAAGGGATTAGTCTCCAAAATTTACAAACAACTCATGGGGCATAATATCATCAAAACAAACAACGCAATCAAAAAATAGGCAGAAGACCTAACTAGGCATTTCTCCAAAGAAGAAATAGAGATGGCCAAGAGGCACATGAAAAGATGTTCAACATCACTAATTATTAAAGAATTGCAAATCAAAACTACAGTGAGATATTACCTCACACCAGTATCATCAAAAAATCCACAAACAATATATGCTGGAGAGGGTGTAGAGGGAAGGAACCCTTTTACATTGTTGGTGGGAAGGTAAATTGGTACAGCCACTGTGGAGAACAGTATTGAGGATCCTTAAAAAACTAAAAATAGAGCTACCACACAATATTGAAACCCCATTCCTGAGCATAAATCTGGAGAAAAACATGGTCCAAAAGGATACATGCACCCCAGTGTTCATTGCAGCACTGTTTACAATAGCCATAGCCAAGACATGGAAGCAACCTAAATGTTTATCAACAGAGGAATGGATAAAGAAGATATGGTACATATATACACCTGAAATATTACTCAGCCATTAAAAAGAATGAAATAATGCCATCTGCAGCAACATGGATAGACTTAGAGACCATCATACTGAGTGAAGTAAGTCTGACAAAGAAGGAGAAATACGGTATGATATTGCTTATATACAGAATCTAAAAAAATTGATACAAATAACTTATTTACAAAACAGAAGCAGACTCACAGATTTAGAGAATGAACTTATGGTTACCAGTGGGAAGGTGGTGGGGAGGGGTAGTTAGGGAGTTTGGGATTGACATGTACACACTGCTATATTTAAAATGGATAACCAACAAGGACCTACTGTATAGCACAGGGAATTCTGCTTAATGTTATATAACAGACTAAATGGGAAAAGAATTTGAAAAAGAATAGATACATGTATACGTATAACTGAATCACTTTGCTGTACACCTGATACTAACACAACTTGTTAATCAACTATACTCCAATATAAAATGAAAAGTTAAAGAAAATACATCTACATGTGGATCGATTCTTACAGAATATGTACTGAACCCTGGCAGAAGACTTCAGGCTGCTAAAAGGGCAAGAAAATCTCTATGTAACCAGGTATGAAAAAAGTAAAAAGAAAAAAAAAAACAAGAAACTAATCGGGACAGGACCTGTGCCCTTAGGAATGAGCTGTGAAAGAGGAAATGTTCCTGCACTCTGGGAAGCCACCTCACTGGCGGGGAGATCAGCCGGGATAGAAGGGAAGCTTCAGAGGAGAGCACAGAAAATGGTTTGTGGCAACCAGAGAGGAGGAAGGACTGCACAAATGGTCAGTGCCACCACCCTGCTCTCCCCAGCCTGAGACGTGTCCACCAGTGCAGACAGGGGCTGGATGCTGGAACATGGGCTTTGGAGATAAGAATGGGGTTGGCTTTGCAGAAACAGCCTGGGAGGGGGGCTGGAATCCAGTGCAACCACAACTGAGGGTGTATGCAGAGGAAGCCTGTGCCACCTTGGAGGCCACTTGCCATTGTTTTGGGGGGGTGTGAGGGGAGGGGCTGGATCTGGCTGTAAGCCTTTTTCCCTGTGTGTGTGCTCCCGGAGGGCAGGACACTGCCCACACAGGCTCCAGGGGCAGTCGCAAGCCTTTTCTGCCTCCCTCCTGGACCTCACGAATAGTTGCAAGCCCCCTCCCACCTAACTCCTGGACTCCTGGACCTCAGGAATTTTCACAAGCAGACGGTGCCTCCCACCTGGACGCCAGGAGTGGTCGCAAGCTGCTGCTGCCACTACCATCCCAGACTCCAGGAGTCATTGTGAGCTGCCTATACTCCCATCACATGCTCCAGGGGTGCACCCAAGCAACCACTGCCACCACCAAGAACCCCAGGACCGGGTACCAGCCACCGCATGTGCACACCCCCTTTCCAGGGGATAACAACCAACACACACTGAGGAAAGAGGCAACAGGCATCCATACTATAGTCAGCCATTGCAGCAAACATATTAAACCCACATGAGCTACACAGGGATGCTCCCACATTATAGCTTTCCAAGACCACAGTACGTAATTGTTTCTCCTAAACTCACAGAGTAAAAGAAATATAAGCAAAATGAAGAAGCAGAGGAACCACTACCAGTTAAAAGACCAAGAGAATTCCCCTGAAAGAAAAAACAATGAAACAGATCTCTTGAGTCTAACAGGTACTGATTTCAGAAAGGAGAGAATGAAAATACTGAAAGAATTAAGAAAGGCTATCCACAGAAATGCAGAGTACTGTAAAAAGCAACTAGAAACTATAAAGAGGAGCCAAGAAAAATTAGAAAACTTATTTGCAGAGACGAAAGCTGAGCTAAAGGCAATGAATAGACATTTCTCCAAAGAAGACATACAGATGGCCAAGAAACATACGAAAAGATGCTCAACATAACTAATTATTAGAGAAATGCATATCAAAACTACAATGAGGTATTGCATCACAGTGGTCAGAATGGCCATCATCAAAAAATCTACAAACAATAAATGCTGGAGAGTCTGTGGAGAAAAGGGAACCCTTTTATACTGTTGGTGGGAATGTAAATTGATACAGCCACTATGGAAAACAGTATGGAGGTTCCTTAGAAAACTAAAATTAGAACTACCATATGACCCAGCAATCCCACTACTGGGCACATACCCAGAGAAAACCATAATTTGAAAAGATACATGTACCCCAATGTTCATAGCAGCACTAGTTACAATAGCCAAGACATGGAAGCAACTTAAATGTCCATCAACAGAGGAATGGATAAAGAAGATGTGGTACATATATACAATGGAATATTACTCAGCCATAAAAAGGAACAAAATTGGGTCATTTGTAGAGATATGGATGGACCTAGAGAGTGTCATACAGAGTGAAGTAAGTCAGAAAGAGAAAAACAAATATCGTGTTAATGCATATATGTGGAATCCAGAAAAATGGTATAGATGACCTTATTTGCCAAGCAGAAATAGAGACACAGATATAGAGAACAAATGTATGGATACCAAGGGGGAAAGGGGTGGGGTGTGAGGATTTGGGAGATAGGGATTGACACATATACACTGTTGATACTATGTATAAAATAGAGAACTGATGGGAACATACTGTATAGCACAGGGAACTCTACTTAATACACTGTGGTGTCCTAAATGGGAGGGAAATACAAAAGGAAGGGGATATATGTATATGTATGGTTGATTCATTTTGCTGTGCAGTAGAAGCTAACACAACATTTTAAAGCAACTATACTCCAATAAAAATTTTAAAATACCAACAACAACAAAAATTAAGGCAATGAATAGCAGAATGAATAATGCAGAAGAATAAGTGACCTGGAAGATAGGATAATAGAAATCACCCAATCAGGACAGCAGACAGAAAGCCAAATTAAAAAAATAAAAAAGGAAGCAATAAAAGTGACCTATTGGATAATATAAAGCCTGTCAATCTACGCAGAATAGGGATTCCAGAAGAGGAAGAAAGAGAAAAGAGTATCAGAAATGTATTTGAGGAAAATTATAGCTGAAAACTGCCCAAGCCTAAAGAAGGAAACAGGTATCCAGCTACAGGAAGCACAGAGGGCCCCAAACAATCTAAACCCAAACAGATCTACACAAAGACATTATAATAAAAATGGCAAAAGTTTAAGAGAGGATTCTAAAGGCAGCAAGAGAAAAACAAATAGTTTAATAGAGGAGAACCCCCATAAGATTATCAGATGATTTCTCTACAGAAATGTTGCAGGCCAAAAGGTAGTGGCAAGATATATTCAAAGTACAGAAAGGGGAAAATCTGCAACCTAGGATGCTCTACCCAGCAAGATTATCATTTAGAATAGAAGGAGGGATAAAGAATTTCTCAGGCAAGCAAAAACTAAAAGAACACAGCAATACTAAACCTATCCTAAAAGAAATGTTGAAAGGTCATCTCTAAATAGCAAAGATGCAAGAAGAAATAGGAAAGAGAAAATCACAGTTGGAAAGTAAATCACTTAAATAAGCCAGTACACAGATCAAAAAAACAAACAAAAAAATTCCTCTGGAAGTGATGATAACCACAATGAACAACAAAAGGTGGAACATAAAGATGTAAAAGAGGACATCAAAATCATAAAATGTGGGAGAAGAGAGTAAGAAAATGTAGATTTTTTTCCCCTAGAATGTGTTTGAGCCTATGTGGCTGTCTAAGGCAAGTAGTTATAGGAGGGGGTTAACATACTTGAAAAACAGGGTAAAACATATAAGATTCACAAAAACCAAAAAGAAAAAATAAGTATAATATAAAAGAAAACCATCAAATCACAAAAGGAAAAACAAAAGGAAAGGGACAAAGAAGAAATGTAAAATCAATGGGAAAACAAGGTTTAAAATGGCAATAAATACATATCAATAATTACCTTAAATGTCAATGGACTAAATGCTCCAATCAAAAGACAGTGGCAGATTGGATTAAAAAACAAGAGCCTAGGGGCTTCCCTGGTGGTGCAGTGGTTGGGAGTCCACCTACCGATGCAGGGGACACAGGTTCATGCCCCGGTCTGGGAAGATCCCACATGCCACGGAGTGGCTGGGCCCGTAAGCCATGGCTGCTGGGCCTGCGCGTCCGGAGCCTGTGCTCCACAACAGGAGAGGCCACAACAGTGAGAGGCCTGCGTACTGCAAAAACAACAACAACAAAAAAAACAAGAGCCTACAATTTGCTGACTACAACAGACCCACTTTAGGGCAAAGGACACACATAGATTGAAAGTGAAGGGATGAAAGTAGATATTTCATGCAGACAGAAATGACAAGAGAAAAAGGGTCACAATATTCATATCAGACAAAATAGACTTTAAAACAAAGGCCATAAAGAAAGATAAGGACACTATATAATGATAAAAGGATCAATACAAGAAGAGGATTTTACACTCGTCAACAAATATGCCCTAATATAGCAACACCAAAATACATGAAATAAATAAAGACATAAAGGGAGATAGTGACAGGAATACAGTAGTAGTAGACTTTAACACCCCACTCACATCAATGGACAGATCTTCTAGACAGAGAATGAATAAGGCAACAGAGATCTTAAATGATATAACAGAACAGTTTAGACTTAATTGATATTTTCAGGTTATTACATTCAAAAAAAAAAAAAGCAGAATACACAATCTTTTTAAGTGCACATGGAACATTCTCTAGGATTGACCACATACTAGGGCAAAAAACAAGCCTCAATGAATTTAAGAGGATAGAATTTCTCTCGAGCATCACTTCTGACCACAATGACATGAAACTAGAAACTAACCACAGAAAAAGAAATGAGGAAAAAATGATTACGTGGAGACTAAACAACATGCTACTAAAAAACCAATGGGTCAATGATGAAATCAAAGAGGAAATTAAAAACTACCTTGAGACAAATGACAGTAAAAACACGACCAAACAACATCTCTGGGATGCAGCAAAAGCAGTTCTTAGAGGGAAGTTCATAGTGATACAGGACTTCCACAAAAAACAAACAAATCTCAAAATAACAACCTAACCTACCACTTAAAGAATTAGAAAAATAAGAACAAAACCTAAAGTCAGCAGAAGGAAGGAAATAATAAAGATCAGAGAGAAAATAAATACAATAGAGATTTTTTAAAAAAGTAGAAAAAAATCAATAAAACCGTAAGCTGGTTCTTTGAAAGGATAAACGAGATTGACCGACCTCTGGCCAGGCTCACCAAGAAGAAAAGAGATAGAACCCAAATAAAATAAGAAATGAAAAAGGATTCATAACAACTGATATTGCAGAAATACGAAAAGCCATAAGGGAATACTATGAACAATTATATGACAACAAATTTGACAACCTAGAAGAAATAGACAAGTTTCTAGAAATACACAGCTCACTAAAACTGAATCAAGAAGAAACAGATACTTTGAACAAACTTATCACTAGAAGTGAAATAGAATCCGTAATTTAAAAACTCCCTGCAAACAAAAGTCTAGGACCAGATGGCTTCACAGGTGAATTCTACCAAACATACAAAGAAGAACTTACACCAATCCGTCTCAAACTCTTCCAAAAAATTGAAGAGGAGGGAACACTCCCAAAGACATTCTATGAAGCCACCATCACCCTGAGACCAACACCAGACAAAGACACAACCAAAAAAGATAATTTCAGGCCAATATCTTTGATGAATATAGATGAAAAATTCTCAAAACAATGTTAGCCAACCAAATCGAACAACACATAAAAAAGATCATACACCATGAGCAAGTGGGATCCATCCCATGTTCACAAGAATAGTTCAACATATGCAAATCAATAATGTGATACACCACATAAACAAAATAAAAAAACAAAAACCACATGATCATCTCAATAGACGCAGAAAAAGCATTTGAAAAATTCAACATCCATTCATGGTAAAAAAAAAAAAAACTCTTACCAAAGTAGGTATAGAGGGAACATATCTCAAGATAATAAAAGCTATTTATGATAAACCCACAACCAACATAATACTCAATGGTGAAAAGCTGAAAGCCTTCCCACTAAAATCTGGAACAAGATGATTCCCACTCTCACCTCTTCTATTCAACATAGTATTGGAAGTCTTAGCCACAGCAATCAGACAAGAAAAAGAAATAAAAGGTATCCAAATTGGAAGGGAAGAGGTAAATTTTTCATCATATTCACATGATATGATAGTATATGTAGAAAACCCTAAAGAGTCCACAAAAAAATAACTAGAACTGATAAACAAATTCAGCAAAGTAGGATACAAGATTAACATACAGGAATTGGTTGCATTTCTTTATACTAACAATGAAATATCAGAAAGTGAATGTAAAAAAAAATACATTTTAAAATCACATGAAAAAATACTTAGGAATAAACCTGACCAAGGAGGTGAAAGACTTATATGATGAGGACCATAAAACATTAATAAATGAAATTGAAAATGATTCAAAGAAATGGAAAGATATCCCATGCTTTTGGATTGGAAGAATTAATATTGTTAAAATGGGCATACTACCCAAAGCAATCTAAGATTGAGTGTGATCCCTATCGAATTACCCATGACATTTTTCACAGAACAAGAATAAATAATCCTAAAATTTATATGGAACCATAAAATACCCAGAATTGCCAAAAGTAATCCTGAAGAAAAAGAACAAAGCAGGAGGCATAACCCTCCCAGACTTCAGACAATACTACAAAGCTACAGTAAGAAAAACAGCATGGTATTGGCACAAAAACAGACATATGTATCAATGGAACAGAATAGAGATCCCAGATATAAACCCACACACCTACAATCAATTAATCTTCAACAAAGGAGGCAAGAATATACAGTGGGAAAAAGACTGTCTCTTTAGCAAGTGGTGTTGGGAAAGTTGGACAGTTGTATGTAAATCAATGTAATTAGAACACACCCTCTCACCATACACAAAAATGAACCAAAAATGGCTTAAAGACTTAAACATAAGACATGACACCATAAAACTCCTGGAAGAGATCATAGTGAAAGTATTCTCTGACATAAATCATACCAATGTTTTCAGTCTCCCAAGGCAATTGAAATAAAAGTAAAAATAAACAAATGGGACCTTATCAAACTTACAAGCTTTTGTACAGCAAAGGAAACCATAAACAAAATGAAAAGACAGGCTACAGAATGGGAGAAAATATTTGCAAATGATGCAACCAACAAGGGGTTAATTTCCAAAATATACGAACAGCTCTTACAGCTCAGTAACAAAAACAACCAAAAACCCAATAGAAAACTGGGCAGAAGACTTAAATAGACATTTCTCCAAAGAACGCATACAGATGTCCAACAGGCACATGAAAAGATGCTCAACATCACTGATTTTTGGAGAAATGCAAGTCAAAACTACAATGAGGTACCACCTCACACCAGTGAGAATGGCCATCATTAAAATGTCTACATATAACAAATGCTGGAGAGGGTGTGGAGAAAAGGGAACTCTCCTACACTCTTGGTGGGAATGTAAATTGATACAGCCACTATGGAGAACAGTATGGAGGTTCCTCAGAAAACTAAAAATAGAATTAACATATGATCCATCAATCCCAATCCTGGGCATATATCCAGACAAAAATATAATTCAAAAAGACACATGCACCCCTATGTTCATAGCGGCACTAATCACAATAGCCAAGACATGGAAAGAACCTAAATGTCCATTGACAGATGAATGGATAAAGATGTGGTACATATATACAATGGAATACTACTACTCAGCCATAAATAATGAAATAATGCCATTTGCAGCAACACAGATGGAACTAGAGATTTTCATACTAAATGAAGTAAATCAGAAAGAGAAAGACAAATACCATATGCTATCACTTATATGTGGAATCTAAAATATAACACAAACGAACCTATCTATGAAGCAGAAACAGACTCACAGATGTAGAGAACTGACTGGTGGTTGCCAAGGTTGTGGGGGCTGGGGAAGGGATGGAGTGGGAGGTTGGCGTTAGCAGATGTAAGATTTTATATACAGAACAGATAAACAACAAGGTCCTACTGTATAGCACAGAGAACTATATTCAATATCCTATGATAAACTATAGTGGAAAAGAATATAAAGAATGTATATGTACGTATAACTGAATCACTTCGCTGTACAGCAGTAATTAACACAACATTGTAAATCAACTATACTTCAATTAACAAAAGGATATTTAATTATGGGCTTCCCTGGTGGCGCAGTGGTTGGAAGTCCGCCTGCCGATGCAGGGGACGTGGGTTCGTACCCCGGTCCCGGAAGATCCCACATGCCGTGGAGTGGTTGGGCCCGTGAGCCATGGCCGCTGAGCCTGCGCTTCTGGAGGCTGTGCTCCACAATGGGAGAGGCCACAGCAGTGAGAGGCCCGCGTACCACAAAAAAAAAAAAAAAAAAAAAAGGATATTTAATTAAAATTAGAACAATAAGGTCCAGTTGAAAATTAACTACTTGAGTTTATAAACAAAGTGATATACAATTGACTTTCAACAAGTTGGCCAAAACAGTTCAATGTGGGAAGATTAATCAGTCTTTTCAACAAATGATTCTAGGATAACTGGATATCCACATGCAAAAGAATGAACTGAGTTCTCTTTCTATCAGTGTACACAAAAACTAACTCCAATGATTAACAGAGACACACTACAATGTATAAAATAGATAAAAAACAAAGAAATACTGTATAACACAGGGAACTATATTCAATATCTTGTAATAACCTATGATGGAAAATAATCTGAAAAAGAATATATATATATATATATATATATAATCTGAATTACTTTGTTGTACATCTGAAACTAACATAATGTTGTTGTAAATCATCTATTCTTCAATAAAAAATTAACTCCAAGTTGATCTTAGATGAACATATAAAAACTGAAATTATGAAACAGTTAAAAGAAAAGCATAGAGTAAATCTCTGTGACCTTGGGTTAGGCAAAGCCTTGTTAGATGTAGCATCTAAAGCATAACCAAGGAAATAAAAATAGGTAAGTTGGAATTCAGCAAAATTAAAAACACTTGTGCTTTAAAGGACAACATGAAAGTGAAGACAATCTACAGAATGTAAGAGAATGTTTGGAAAATATTTATCTGATAAGGGACTTGTATCCATATTATGTAAAGACACTTATAATACAATAATAAAAAGACAAATAACCCAATTTTTAAATGTACGAAAGATAGGAACACACATTTCTCCAAAGAATATATACAAATGTTCAATAAGTACATGAAAGGAAGCACAAATTCATTACTCACTTGGGAAATGCAAATCAAATCCACTATGAGACACTATTTCACACTCACTTGTTTGGCTACAACAAAAAGACAGATAACACCAAGTGTTTGTGAGAATTAGAGAAATTGGAGCTGTTATACATTGCAGATAGGAACATGAAATGGTGAAGCCACTTTGGACAGTATTTTGGAATTCCTCATAATGCTAAACATAGAATCACCATGTGATCCAGCAATTCCATTCCTAGGCATTTACCCAAGAAAATTAAAAAAATATGTCCACACAGAAACTTGTGCATGGATGTTCATAGCAGCATTATTTCTAAAAATCACCAAAAAGTTATGACCACTCAAATGTCAATCAGCTGAGGAATAGATAAATAAAATGTTGTCAATGCATACAATGAACTATTATTCATCAGTTAAAATCAATGAAGTACTTATATACTCTGCAATATATAAATGGATACTGAAAACATGTTAAGTCAAAGAATCTTGTCACAAATGACTATGTACTGTATGATTACATTAAATGAAATGTCTAGAATAAATGACAGAAAGGAGAATAGCAATTTCTTAGGGATAGGGGCCTTTGAGGGAAATGAGACATGATTGTTAATGGATGTAGAGTTATTTGAGTTATGAAACATTCTAAAATTGTGGCAATAGTTGCATAATTCTGTGAAAATACTAAAAACTACTGAATTGTATACTTTGAGTGAATTGTATGGTATGTGAATTACATATCAATAAGGCTTTAAAATAAGTGGTATACTTATTTTTTCTTTATAAAATTATAAAAACCTGGGTACTACTCTGGGTATTTTTCTTAAATATTCTGTTAGTCAAAATATTTGTGGATAAATGCCAGAGAAAATCATGTGTTATTTATTCAGACATTCCTCAAGTGCATAAAATTTCATCAAGTACAAATATATAGCAACAGTATTACACCAGAACCCATGTTTTAATTTCCAAGGCGTGGAGAACACTAAGGAGATTATTGTACTTAACTGCTGCCAACAGACTAAAGTACTTATAACAGAGAATTTACCAGAAAAGTACCCAAATATAATAAAAGTTTAAAAAGTTATATAAGTGTTAGTGTTCCCTTAAAAAACCTATGGCATCTAAACAAAAGTGGAAAGTTTTAAAAACTTTAAATGTGGTATATATATCTAGTGGAATATTACTCAGGCATAAAAAGAATGAAATCTTTCCACTTGCAACAACATGGGTGAATACTGGATGGATATTATGCTAAGTGAAATAAGTCAGACAGAAAAAGACAAATATTGTATGATTTCACTTATACGTGGAATCTAAAACACAAAACAAATGAACAAACATAACAAAACAGAAACAGAGTTATAGATACAGAGAACAAACAGGGGGTTGCCAGAGGGGAGGGGAGGAAAGAAGTAGGTGAGGGAGATTAAGAGGTACAAACTTCCAGTTGCAAAATAAATGGGTCATGGGTATGAAACGTACAGTGTGGGGAATATAGTCAATAACTATAAAAAAAACAACAGAAAAAGGAATGTTTTACTGTTAATTTATGCTAGAACCTTGTTTTTAGATATCAAGAAAGCAGTAACACTCAAAGTTTTCCCTCAATATTTTAATTATCATTTGTGTTACAAGAGAAATAAAATTGTTGACTCCCATAAAAATGTTTCTGTAACTGGAATCAATCCTCCCAAGGACTTAATAAGAATTAAGCACTAGTAGACATTCTTATTAAGCACTAGTGGATCTGTACAAATGCCTTTCCAGGAATCATTACCTTCCAGAAATGTAAGGATTTAAAGAGCTGATATGTATACATTTGTGAGAATTGTTGAAACAACAATGGCATCCCTGATAAGCAATCACCCACTCTAGTTTGGTCCATGAAATACTAAGGCCACTTCGTTACTTTTACCATTCTGCTTCATGAACATAGATAACAGAAATCTACTCGCTGAGTTGCCACTAATAAATCAAGGGCATATGTCATGAGTGAATATACCACGAGCACAACAGTGTGTGCATTTTCCTGTGAGGTCTCTGAAGAAAGTATATATTGAATATGTTGCTTAGAATGTCTCATTGTGTTAGAAAGGGTAATGTGTAACGCATTTTATTTTAACACCATGGAAATTATTAGATAAGACAGTTACAATTAAATTAAGACAAGGCGTTTTATACACCTATTATTTTCATGGTACAGTGGTAAGGACAGAATATTTTAGAATGTATAAGAATATTACACCATTAGTTTAACAAACATAACCAAGTAATTCATATTATATATAATGGCTTATATACAGTGTTTTACATTTTTCTATAAGGGGGATTCTATTGTAGGACAGATTCATATAACACACCCAAAGGGAACTCAACTTATTAGTTAGAAGGAGAAGTCTGTACTGTAAGAACATTATCTACTAGTAACAACTAAAAAATACCATACATTAAACATTCCTCAGAGTAGACTACATACTAAAGGCATACAAAGTATGCTCTTTTACCAAATACCAACATCAGAAAGAAATCTGGGAAATCCCCAAATATCTGGAGATTAAAGAGCATACTACTAAACAACTCATGAGTCAAAGAATACCTCTCCAAATTAAATTGAACAATATTTTGAAATGAATAAAAATGTAAATACTGCATTTCAAAACTATGGAATGCAACTAAAACAATATTTAGAAGAAAATTAATACCTTTAACTGCCTATATTAGAAATGTCTCATATATATAACCTACTAAGCATCCATATTAAAAAATTAGAGACAAAGAGTAAATCCAAAACAAGCAGAAGAAAGAAAATTATTATGATTAGAGCAGTAATTACTGAAATAGAAAACAGAAAAACAATAGAAAAAATAAATGAAACAAAATGGGCTTTTTTTTTTTTTTTTGCGGTACGCGGGCCTCTCACTGCTGTGGCGTCTCCCGTTGTGGAGCACAGGCTCCGGACGCGCAGGCTCAGCGGCCATGGCTCATGCGCCCAGCCACTCCGCGGCATGTGGGATCTTCCCAGACTGGGACACAAACCCGTGTCCCCTGCATCGGCAGGTGGACTCTCAACCACTGCGCCACCAGGGAAGCCCCAAAATGGGCTTTTTGAAAGATGAACAAAACTGATAAACATTTTGTCTTACTGACCAAGAAAAAATATGTATGATACAAATTACAAAAATCAAGAATGAGAAAGAGTACATCAGTACCCTTAATATAGTGGGAAAATTTCTAGAAAGATACAAAATACCAAACCTGATTCCAGAAGAACATAAAAATATGAATAGGTCATTAACTAGTAAAGAAATTGTGTTAGTAATTAAAACTATATATATAAGGAAAAGCCAGGCCTAGATAGTTTTACTGGTGAATTGTCTCAAATATTTAAAGAAAAAAATAATACCAATACATCAGAAATTCTTTCAGGGAATAAGAATGAGGGAGCATTTCCAAACTCATTCTATGAGGTCATGCTTATCTATATACCAAAGCCAGATAAAGACATCATGAGGAAAGTAAACTAAAGGCTAATATTCTTCGTGAACATCAATGTAAAAATTTTCAAACTGAGTTCAGAAAAATTTACAGCATGACCCCAATGTGGAATTAACATAGTAAATCAATTAATGTGTCATAATAATAGAAAGAAAAGTTTACAAAAAAGGATTATCTCAATGGATATAGAAAAATGATTTGACAAAACTCAGCAATGTATTAAAACCCTCAATAAACTCTAACTAGAAAAGAACCTCCTCAATGCAAAACCCACACCTACAACCATACGTAATGATGAAGAGGAAAAGGCTGTCAATCCCTTAAGAAATGGAACAAAACAAGGATGTCCATCTTGCCTGTTCTATTGAACATACTACTAGAAGTTCTAGGCAATACAAAAAGTTGCATGCACATGCAGAAGCAGGAGAGGAGGTAAAGAAAGATTAGAATTAGAAAGAAGAGAGTAAGACTACCTTTTTTTTTTTTTTTGCAAATCACATCATCCAGTAGGCAGATAATCCAAGAAATGCACACACACACACACACACGTGCACAAATATCTTAGACATACACAAAAATACCTTAGAAATAATATATCAGTCTACCTACCTTGCAGAATATAAAATCAATATTCAAAAATAAACAAATGGGACCTAGTGAAACTTAAAAGCTTTTGCACAGCAAAGGAAACCATAAACAAGACAAAAAGAAAACCTTCAGAATGGGAGAAAATATTTGCAAATGAAGCAACTGACAAAGGATTAATCTCAAAAATTTACAAGCAGCTCATGCAGCTCAATATCAAAAAAATAAACAACCCAATCCAAAAATGGGCAGAAGACCTAAATAGACATTTTTCCAAAGAAGGCATACAGATAGCCAACAAACACATGAAAGAATGCTCAACATCACTAATCATTAGAGAAATGCAAATCAAAACTACAATGAGGTATCATCTCACACTGGTCAGAATGGCCATCAACAAAAAATCTACAAACAATAAGTGCTGGAGAGGGTGTGGAGAAAAGGGAACACTCTTGCACTGTTGGTGGGAATGTAAATTGATAGAGCCACTATGGAGAACAGTATGGAGGTTCCTTAAAAAACTAAAAATAGAACTACCATACGAGCCAGCAATCCCACTACTGGGCATATACCCTGAGAAAACCATAATTCAGAAAGATACATGCACCCCAATGTTCATTCAAACACTATTTACAATAGCCAGAACATAGAAGCAACCTAAGTGTCCAACGACAGATGAATGAATAAAGAAGATATACCACATATATACAATGGAATATTAGCCTTAAAAAGAAACAAAATTGAGTTGTTTGTAGTGAGGTGGATGGAGATAGAGTCTGTCATACAAAGTGAAGTAAGTCAGAAAGAGAAAAACAAATACTGTCTGCTAACACATATTATGTGGAAAAAAAAAACTGTTATGAAGAACCTAGGGGCAGGACAGGAATAAAGATGTAGATGTAGAGAATGGACTTGAGGACATGGGAATGGGGAAGGGTAAGCTGGGATGAAGCGAGAGAGTGATATGGACTCATATATACTACCAAATGTAAAATAAATAGTTAGTGGGAAGCAGCCGCATAGCACAGGGAGATCAGCTCAGTGCTTTGTGACCACCTAGAGGGGTGGGATAGGGAGGGTGGGAGGGATATGCAAGAGGGAGGAGATATGGGGATATATGTGTATGTATAGCTGATTCACTTTGTTATAAAGCAGAAACTAACACACCATTGTAAAGCAATTATACTCCAATAAAGATGTTAAAAAAAGCTTTTGTAATTCTAAATCCTAGCAAGAAAATATCTGAAAATGAAATTAAGAAAAAATTCCTAGTAGTATCACAGAGGATTAAAATACTTAGGAATACATTTAACAAAAGAAGTTTAAGATTTTTACACTGAATTCAATAAAACAATTCAGAGAGAAATTAAAGAAGATCTAAATAAATGGAGATACACTCTATTTTATAAATTGTAAGATATATTCAAGATGACAATTCCCTCTAAATCAATCTATTAATTCATTGCAATTCTTTCCAAAATTCTAGCAGGCTTATTTTTTAGAAATACATGAGCTGTTCTTCAAATTTGTATGGAAATGAAAGGGCCTACAATAGCCAAAGTTGGAGAACTGACTTATTCTTCAATTTCAAAACTTATTATGAATCCACACTAATAAAAAGCAGTATGCTACTGGCATAAGAATAGAAACAGAAATTATCAAGCAGAATTGAGAGTCCAGAAATAAATTCTTATGCTTATGGTTGATTTCAAAAAAAAATGCAAGACAAGTCAATTGGAAAATACTATTTACAACAAATGATGCTGGGAAAATTGGATATCCATTCATAAAAAGAGAATCTAGACCCTTATCCCATAGTATACAGAAAAATTAATATTATGACCTAAATTATGAGTAAAAATATAAATTTACATTAAAACATAGGAGAAAATCTTCATGAAATTTGGCCTGTCAAGTGCTCTTAGATATGGTACCAAAAACAAGATCCTTAAGGGAAAAAATATAAGTGACTTCATCATAACTAAAAACTCTTGCATTTTAAAAGACATAATCAACAAAATTAAAAGACAAGCTATAGACTTGGAAAAATATTTGCAAATTGTACATCTGATGAAGAATTTGAATTCAGAAAATATGAGCAATACTTAGCACAATAATGAGACAAATAGTCTTTTTAAAAATATTCAAGTTAAAGATAGATTTTACTAAAGAAGAAATGAGAATAGCTAATAAGCACAAGAAAAATTGTTCAAAATTCTTAGCCATTAGAGAAATAAGATGCTTCTTCACACACACTAGAAAACCTATAATAAACATAAACAGTAGCAAGTGTTGGCAAGCATGTGGAGAAACTGGAACCTTTGTAGCTTGCTGGGGATAATGTGGTACCGCCACTTTAGAAAATAGTTCAGCAGTTTCTTAAAATGTTAAACATGGGGCTTCCCTGGTGGCGCAGTGGTTGAGAATCTGCCTGCCAATGCAGGGGACACGGGTTCGAGCCCTGGTCTGGGAAGATCCCACATACCGTGGAGCAACTAGCCCTGTGAGCCATAATTACTGAGCCTGCGCGTCTGGAGCCTGTGCTCCGCAACAAGAGAGGCCGCGATAGTGAGAGGCCTGCGCACCGCGATGAGGAGTGGCCCCCACTTGCCGCAACTGGAGAAAGCCTCACACAGAAACGAAGAGCCAACACAGCCATAAATAAATAAATAAATTAAAAAAAAAAAAAAGTTAAACATGAGTTTTCCATGTGACCCAGTAATTTTGCTCCTAGGAGTCTAACCAAGAAAAAAATATGTATTGATATATGTGTCCACAAAAGATTTGTACATAAATGTTCATAGCAGCATTGTTCACAGTAGCTAAACCAGGAAATAATCCAAATAATCATCAGATTCTGCATAGATAAACAAATGTGGTACATCCATACAATAGAACAACTTATCAATAAAAGGAAACAAACTATTTATATATGCCACAACACGAATGAATATCAAAAATCAAACAAACAAAAAACATTTTATCAGTAAAAGAAGCCAGATGCAAAGGACCACAAGTTGCTTGATTCCAATAATGTGAAATATCCAGAAAAGGCAAATTTATTTTATCTAGAAAGCAGATTAGTGGTAATCTAGGGATAACCTAGAGAGAAGGGATTAACTGCACACAAGTCCAAGGTAACTATTTAGGGTGGTGGAAATGTTCTAACAGATGTTAGAACAATTTGATAGTTTTATAAAAAGTCATTGAATTGTACACTTACAGTGCTAAATATGTTTTACAGTACATAAATTATCGCTCAATTAAACTGGGGGGAGGAGGGGAAACAACTGCAGTGTGAAAAACTCTTTGTATTTTACTCCTAGAAATTCGAGGATTGCCTTTCATCAGCTCAATTCTTACACGTCCATTCCTGAAATAATTCCTGTGGTTAAAAGGAAGAAGTAAAAGCCAAAATATTAGTAGCCAGTAATCAGTACGAGAACCAAAGAGAAGTAGAGATGCCATCATTAGGTCTGAAATCGTCACATTGGGTACAGTGAGAAGACTGGGTACCTGGACTTCTCATCATTGCTTACAGGTCTTGGAGCACGGGTCAGTCTGTTCCTAGGTTGGGCATCTGTAGCTCTAGCACGATCCACAGTCCTGGCATGAAAACTATCTCTGGAAAATTTCTTACTTTTTAAGTTAAGGTAAAAAATAGCCTCTAATGTTGAAGGAAGGCAGAGAGAAAATGTAGTTATATTTTATCTTTAATTGTAGTTGAAAATCACTTAACCTTGTTCTCTTTAAGGGTAGCTGAAGTAAATTCCAATACTCTAATATGTGCTTGTCTTACAAATGACTAAAGAACCTCATTAGATGCTTTTTCAGGGCAAAGTTGAAAAATAAGTCAGTGAATTAGAGGAGATCATTTCTAGATTCTGACTCTGCAATGTGCTAACTCTGTTATGGCACTAACATGCCATTTAATGTATCTGAGCTTTAGTTTTCTTATAATAAAGTTATGAATAGTAATAGATTTTCTTTTTACAAGAAGTAAGAGACTATATGAAACCACTCAGTAAATCACAAAGTTCTTTAGAAATTGAAGTTATATTTTAATTTTATTAACTTGAACATAAATCAATAAATTTATTCTCCCTAGAAAGCATATGCTAACTTCTAAACATACATTTCAATACCTCTGAAACAGCCTCTAAATATACAGTATAGAAATCCTGCTTAAAAATGCCAAGTATTTTGGTATAGAATTTAAAAAATTCTTGATTGTCCCATTGATTTGTAGATTTTTTTTAAAATCTGCCTGTCAAAACAGATTTCTTAAAGGTATTTTAGATTACTAAAGTTTTTATTTTAGAAACATTGCAAAAATAGTACAGAGAGTTCCCATATACACCACATGTAGTTTCCTCTATTTTTAGCATCTTATATTAGTATAGTATATTTCCCACAATCAACTAGTATTGGTTCAGTATTGTTAACTAAAGTCCATACTTATTCAGATTTCCTTAGTTTTTACCCAGTATCCCTTTTATGTTCTAAGAACTCATCCAGGATTCATATTACATTTAGTCATCTGGTCTTCCTGTTTTTGATAACTTTGGCAGTAAGGAATACTGATCAGATATTTTGTAGAATGTCTCTCAATTGGGATTTGTCTGTTGTTTTTCTCATGATTTCATTGGGGTATGAGTTTGGAGAAGCAAGACCACAAACTAACATGTCACTTTCATCATATCATATCAAGTGTACATACTATCAATGTGACTTACCGTTATTGATACTAATCTTGATAAACTGGCAGAGGTAGTATTTGCCAGCTTTCTCTATTGTATAGTTACTCTTGTAGCCCTTTTCCATACTGCGATCTTTGGAAGTAACTCACTATGTGTAGCTCAAGCTTAAAGAATGAGTAATGGGACTTCCCTGGTGGCGCAGTGGTTGAGAGTCCACCTGCCAATGCAGGGGACACTGGTTTGAGCCCTGGTCTGGGAAGATTCCACATGCTGCAGAGTGGCTGAGCCCATGAGCCACAACTACTGAGCCCTCATACCACAACTACTGGGGCCCGCATGCCTAGAGCCCGTGCTCTGCAACAGGAGAAGCCACCGCAATGAGAAGCCCACTCACCGCAACTAGAGAAAACCTGTGCACAGCAACGAGGACCCAATGCCAGCCAAAAATAAATGAAATAAATAAAAAAAAAAAGCATGAGTAATGACACTCCACCTCCTTGAGGATGGAATAATTCCATAAATTATTTAAAATTCTTTGGCTTGGGAAATTTGTCTCATATCCTCTATGTATTTATTTATTCAATCATTTATATCAGTTGGAATTTAAATATTTATTTTATCCTTTGAGCTATAATCCAATAATATTTTACTTATTTTGTTGCACAAACTATTCCATCTTTGGCCATCTGGAAGCTCTTTCGGTGGATCTTGTGTCCCTTTGACATAACTCCACCATTATAGAGTTTGTTTGCTTTGAACGCTTCCTTACTTTCCAGCACTACAAAATGTTTTAGGCACATCTTGTGTATTTCCTGCCCTAGAACTAGAAACAACCATTTCTCCAAGGAGTCCTGGTTCTTTATTGAAGAATGGTATTAAAGTCTAGGTGTGCTCTTCGCTGCTTTGAGTTCTTGTTTTAGGGCCTCTCAGTTCTGACAAAGCAAGGAAATACATGTGTGTATACTCACCCATGTATATACATATCTCTATAAATATTTCTGTATGTAACCAGCTATATTTATATAAAGCTGAACATGAGTTCATACTGATGTCTACACCTCTAATTCATTACCACATGAATCATTCCAGCCTCCTTCCTTTGCTGAAATATAACCTCCTATGCCACAGTGAGAAATCTGAATTCCATCATTTGCCATACATTTACTAAGTTGTTCAATCTCAGTGTAAATATAACTATCCTAGGGTCCCCCAACCTCCTAAGTGAATTTTTTAAGTTTGCATTATTAAGTTTTACTCTTTATGATGTTGAGTTCTATGGGTTTTGACAGATTTTTAAAAATTTTTGATAATTAATCTTCTTTTAATCTTGTTTTTAATTCACCTTTATTTTTGTCTTAGCCACTGTCTTTGAAAATTATCTTTTTCAATATTCTTTCTTAAAAATTTTCTATTGAAAAAAAAAGTCCCACAGACATAGAAAACAAATTTATGGTTACCAAAGGTGAAAGGGGGTGGGGAGGGATAAATTAGGAGTTTGGGATTAACATACACATACTACTATATATAAAAGAGATACCCAACAAGGAACTACTGTATAGCACAGGGTACTATACTCAATATTTTGTAATAACCTATAAGGGAAAAGAATCTGAAAATATATATATATATGTATGTATAACTGAATCACTTTGCTGTACACCTGAAACTAACACAACATTGTCAATCAACTAATTTCAATAAATTTTTTAATTTTCAAAAGTTTCACACACATGATTTCATATTATCCCATAATAACCCTTTTTCCCCCTACCCCTATGTTGTTCCTTCCCCTTGCCTCTCCCCACTGGTATCCACTAGTTTGTTCTCTACATCTGTGAGTCTGTTTTCTTCTTTTATTCACTAGTTTGTATTTTTTAGTTTCCACATATAACTGATATCATACATTATTTGTCTTTCTCTGACTTATTTCAGTTATCATGATGCCCTCTAAGTCCATCCATATTATTGGAAATGGCAAAATTTCATTCTTTTTTGTGGCTGAGTAGTATTCCATTGTGTGTGTGTGTGTGTGTATCTCACATCTTCTTTAACCATTTATCTGCTGATGGACACTTAGGTTGCTTCCATACCTTGGCAATTATAACTAATGCTACTATGAACATTGGGGTGCATGTATTTTTTCAAATTAGTATTTCTATTTCTGTTGGATATATACCCAGGATTGCTGAATCATATGGAAGTTCTATTTTTAGGTTTTTGAGAAACCTCCATACTGTTTACCACAGTGGCTGTACCAATGTACATTCTCACCAACAGTGCAGGAGGGTTCCCTTTCTCCACATCCATGGCCAGCATTTTTTTTATTATTATATATCATGCTTTTAATACAAACTTAAAAAAATCTGGAATATAAACTGTACAGATTTGATCAATCCTTTTGTTTTGTTTTTAAGCTAAATCTCTAAACACACCAATGCTCCATCCCAAAATATTGCACAACATTCTGAATACAAAACGTTTGATTGTATTCCTCCTTCACTAAAGAAAACAAATTCATTACTCTGCTCCCCCGAGCTCTTCTCCATGTTGCCTCAGTGCCCCCCTTCCCATCCCCAGGGGTCAAACTAATAATTAGGGATGTTGAGTATCTTTTCATGTGCCTGTTGGCCATTTGCATTTCCTCTTTGGAAAAGTGTCTATTCAGTTCTTCTGCCCATTTTTTAGTCAGGTTGTTTTTTGTGATATTGAGCTGTATGAGCTGCTTATATATGTTGGATATTAACCCATATTGGTCATATCATTTACAAATATCTTCTCCCATCCTGTAGGTTGTCTTTTGGTTTTATTGATAGTTTCCTTTGCTATGCAAAAGCTTTTAAGCTTAATTAGGGCCCATGTATTTATTTTTGCTTTTGTTTCCTTTGCTTTAGAAGATGGATCCAAAAAAAATATTGCTGCGATTTACATCAAAGAAAGAGTGTTCTGTCTAGTTTTCCTCCAGGGATTTTATGGTATCTGGTCTTACATTTAGGTCTCTAATCCATTTTGAGTTTATTTTTGTATATGGTGTTATAGAATGTTCCAACTTCATTCTTCTACAGGTAGCTGTCTAGTTTTCCCAGCACCACTTATTGAAGAGGTTGTCTTTTCTCTGTTGTATATTCTTGCCTCTTTTGTCATCGATTAATTGACCATAAGTTTGTGAGTTTATTTCTGGGCTCTCTAGTCTGTTCCATTGATCTATGTGCCTGTTCTTGTCACAGTACAATACTGTTTTGATTACTGTAACTTTGTAATATAGTCTGAAGTCAGGGAGCATGATTCCTCCAGCTTTGTTCTTCTTTTCACATAGCAAGTACTGTGGCCAAGAAATATAAGGACCAAGAGTTCAACTTTCTTCTTTGGCTCTGGGATTGATCTAAAATAAGTAAAATTATAAATTTCATAAAAGAATTGGGCAGCAGAGAGTAACAGAGAATTAAGGAGGCATCTAGAGGATAAGTGGTACTGAGAATCAGTTCACTGAAAGAGAAACTGGGAACACAGGTTTAGCTGTCAATTTAATAGACTGTACAGGAAACACTTTAAAATTTTACCAGGTAAGACAGGATGGAATGAGCCCAAAGCAATGTCAATTTACCAAGTGAGGTTCAAATTTGTTTTGGTTCCAGGCCTCTCTTATCAGAATTAAACATCAGGAGGACTAAGCTTCTATTGTCCCCCAGACAACATTAGACTGGAAGCTAATGATATATAAATTCTAAATGCAATTTTGCTTATAATGTGCTGGGTGATTTCTTGTTGCATTATCTGTGTGGGAAATCTATGGAACGCATGCACTTCATGTAGTGCTGTATAAAGGAGATAGGTTCATTTTTAGATAGCAATACTTGAATTAACCTGAAAAAAAATGAGAATCTTGAATTAGAGGCTCATGAAATTCATAAAACTATTAATTAAATTGTCATAAATCTGTTTTTTTTTTCTTTTGCGGTACGCGGGCCTCTCACTGTTGTGGCCTCTCCCGTTGCAGAGCACAGGCTCCGGACGCGCAGGCTCAGCGGCCATGGCTCACGGGCCCAGCCGCTCTGCAGCATGTGGGATCTTCCCAGACCGGGGCACGAACCCGTGTCCCCTGCATCGGCAGGTGGATTCTCAACCACTGTGCCACCAGGGAAGCCCTAAATCCATGTTTTGTATCTAATAATTATATCACATTGCAGAAGGTAAAATTTCATGGATAGGTAAACATTATAAAATGTGCACTCAATTAGTTCAGCCAAAACAAGCAAACCACACTTATAATTGAGTAACATGTTTTTATATGGAAAAGCGCTGAGTAAACTCTAAGAGGAGCTAGTTGGCTTAAGTACTAAAAGAATTAATTTGTTGGAAAAACTAAATGAATTATGATAAAGCTAAAGACAAATCTTAAGTTTCAGTAACAGTGAAATAAGGGAGAGAAGGAAATAAAGTGAAGTGAAAAAAGAATATGAGTCATTTTGAAAATATGCTTTTACTGATGCAGCATTAAAAAAACCACAGTCTCTGCTCAAAATTGCTATTCTCTTTAGGTGTTATAGTAAAGCGATTTTGGATTTAACATTTGTTTTCTTTATTCAAAATTTACAATACCACTACTACTAATAATTTATTGAGCACTTACTATGAGTCAGGCATTGTGTTAATCTCTTTCTAGACATTACTTCATTAAGTCCTCCTGTGGATCTTGTGAGGCTGGTATAATTATCTCCAGACATTTGTGAACACAGACATCAAGGCTTTAAAAGCTTCTATGTTTGCTGTTCATAGTCACACATGTAGAAAATTCAGATTCAGTATTTAAACCAAAGTTTTACTTACAAAAATCACTTCCAAATACTGTATTCAAAGCATCTTACTTTGAATTTGAGAAAAAATAATGTCATAGACTCCTAGGCTTCATTGATTTGTTTACCTAACCCACAAAGAAGATAAAATTTCCAAAGGATCAGAAAACATGGATATTACCAGCATGTCCTTGGTAGTTTCCATGTAATCTGCATGGCATATGCCACATAAAGAAAGAGAATGTTGAGCACATGACCACAGTAGACATTGGTCCATATGGGGGTAGTGTGCATATATGCACACACACGTGTGTGTGTGCCTGGTGATATTGGTGAGGAATTCTCTTCCTCATCAAAGTTTTAATCACTGGGGATGAAAATATTTCTGGAAAATTTCTCAAAATGTAGGTTTTGGGAAAGATTTCAGACTCATGTTACATCCTATAGTATACTGGTGATGATGAATGGGTAAAACCATGTGTGAAGAGGTGGAGAAGGTTTGAGAGTGTTTTCTTTCACATGGAAACCTTTGGACAGCCATAAATATATAAAAAGAATGCTATGACACTATATATACTTCTGATACTTCTTATGGTATACAATTTAAAGCTATCTGCATTCCAAACAATCATTGCCTGTAACATGTTTAAAAGTCTTTTGTCATGTTAAGACGTATGATACACAAAATTTTTATATAAGTATATTCTCTTAATTTGAAGGAATACAATGATAAAGAAAAATACATTTGTCTTCTATTTATCTATGACCAAATAACTATACTTCAATTTATATTTTATTAAACATTGTAAATTAATAGCAGCTGTTTGCAGTGACCTTTTATAATCCATAGAGGGAGAGAGTTTCAGTGGAACTTGGAACGACAGAATTGCAATATTTCTTTGGCTTTGACTCCATTCAATACTGTGAGACCTCCCAGCACTCTAATATTCCACACACATTAGAAATTCCCTGACACAATTTCACACAGGGTTGCATGTAGTGTTAGCCATTCTTTTTCATACTCCCTGATGTCTTCTGTTGTAAAGCTGAAAATGCCAATGATGATATCTAAGCACTGTAAATAATTGCAGCTATTGACCTTGCAATGGTACCAGGCTGCCACACCCTATTCAGGCACTAATATTGGATATTCCAGCTCTAAGTCACTGCAGTAACTTTATGGTCCTAGTGCTTTATAAATATTTTAATACAATTTTGATTCTGCTACCCGCTGTCCTAAATCCACACAGTTGAGTCAGTGGTGCAGAGATTGATGTCAATCTGAATGATCACCCCTGATTTCCCTTTAGAATCACCCACCTGTGGTCATAGCCTGTTCTCTTGGGAAGAGCTCTTCCAGCTGAGGCTTCTTTATCCCTTTTGCTCATTGTCATCTGACTGTCTTGTTCTGCAGACTTCCCATGCAAACATGACCCTTCCTCTAACCATCATCCCAAACATATTAGAGGAATACCACTGGTACCATAGATAAAATATTACCATAGTACTGAGCAGCTGACCCTTCTGTGAGTAAGAGTGAATTCCTCCTAACTGACTGCTTTGGGCTGCCACATCATTTTTTCCTGCTTTTAGATTGGACCTATGCCATTGGCTTGCCTATATCTCCACCTTGCATATTGCAAATCTTAGGACTTAGCCTCCATATTCTTTTGAGCCAATTATTTATAATAAATTAAAAAAATAAATATATCTTTTCTTCCTCTCTCTCTATACACACACACACATATTCACTTTCTATATATATATATGTACTACTCTTTAACTGTTCCATATATATATATTATATAATATATATATATATAATATAAAATATACTGGTTCTATTACTATTTCTCTGGAAAACCCTGACTAATACAGTATGTAATTATTAAATAGTCTAAATAAATATGATAATAAATATATAACTATAAAAGGCCTAAATGCTGTAAAGCAGAGTTCTATGTTGATGACTACAAACAACACATGAGATACAATATGAGCATAAATTAGGAAGTAACTAGGCAAAGGAAGGTGAGGAAAAGAAAGAGAATGTCGGACATAGAATGACACATGCAAATGGCCTGCAATATGAAAGAAGGTGGTGTGTTCCACGGAGGGAAGAAAAGTTAGTTCTCTGAAGGGCAGAGAGCAAGGAGGGAAAGGTAACAAGATGATTCTCCAAAGTTAGAGAGTAGTCTCTATATGCCTTGGTTGTCATTTTAAGGGTGTTCATTTCTAGGACAATGAGATAACCCAGAGGAGTCTTAAAAGGGAAGTAACATGACCAGATTTGCATTTTGAAAAGATCACTAAGTGAAGTAAGATAAGAACTGATAAAATATATTTAGATTTAGTGTCATAGAAGTTATAGTGCTATTACTGTGATCTATTTTGGTGCAAGCAATCTACAGTTTTTAGATGGATTTGAGTATAGCACAATTATGAAAAGCATACTTGGATGCTGCTGCTAGAAGAGGGGAAGCAGAGAGAAGGAGTCCACTGGGTCTGCCTTATAACAGTGCTCGTAGTGAGCCTTACTACTCCTGTGTGGCTTATTTAGGAATCACTTAAATATTTAATCTATTTTTAAGGCAGATTTAACATACTTTTTTAATAAGCTATTTGATTTTTAATTTTTATTTCTCATAGAAAATTGAGAGAATCACACAAAAATGGTCTTTGTCACTTACTACCACTTAGAAAACAGCCCATTCATAAAGTTTACGAGATAACTTACCCATACTTGAAGAGCTCTGCAGAGAAATAGATTAATGTTTAAAATTACCCTTTATGTTCAGAACATCTATATTTTCTCCCTTCTGTGATTATATTTCAATAGGTGAAATCCAGAAATTTGACTGAAAAAGGTTATTCTGCTGAATATATGTTAAAAAACAGAAATGTATATAAATAAACGGTCACACCATCTATCTGGAATTCTAATAACGCTGATAACATTTAAGTCTCCCTCTTTATTGCAACCTGAGTATAACCTCGATACTGTTTTTGTCACATGAATTAGCCATATATTTTAATGTTGATAAGTACTGAGGACTAGAGCTATAAAACTAAAAGAACCCTTGTGTTTATTTATGAATATCAAAAATGAAAGAGCATCTATCCGATGTGTACAAACTGCATAAAATATCATTTCAAAATGTAAAATAAATTTTAAAAATTTAAAATAAGACTTTGTACTTGATGTAAGAACTCCAACATACCAATATCACTAACTCTTTGAATTGTTTTCCCTGTGTTACACCAAAACATCTTTGGAATCTCAGTTTTACTTAATGTAGGTCACATTTTTCTTCCAGTTTTAGAAAATCAGCGTGGCAAACTGTTGGAGCCATTTCCAACTGTTTAAGCTAGCACACTGAATTCAAAAATTATCATCTGATAGGTGTACCCATAGTGATAAATTTGCCCCAATCTTATGTTCTTTCCAACATGGTTTAACAGATTTGGAATTCATTCTAAAACATATTCTGCAATATTTATATTTCTGCCAATGTAAATTAAAAAAAACCACACACATCTTTTTGACATGTAATCCATGTCATAGTCAGACTTTGTCCCTGAAACGTGCTGCAACCTCATTATTGGCTTGGAGGACATGCGGGTTGGTAGGAAAAGCTCATGGGTAAAATTTTCATCTCCTTGAAAGATAAATGATCAAAGCTGGCATTCTATGCTCTTCATACAAAGCAGGAATAGACTCAGTGGATGGGGAAAAATGTTGCTTCTACAACAGCAGTAAGGGAATCCACATATTCAGACTCATCCAAATCCACTATAATTTCTCTACTCCAATATTCAGATTCCCACTCTTTTTCCAATCCAGTTCCCAGATTCAACACCAGAAACCTGCTGAGACTGTGACGTTAACTTACTTAATACTGTAAACTACCAAATCAAACTCAGTATCTGGTTTTCAACTTCATGGACTCAAGAAGAGGTAGGTACCTCATAAAGGGTACCAGATCACCGACATTAAGAAAAAAACAGCACTCATTGATTTATTCCACAAGCATAAATAAATAGCAGCTGTTAACACTATGTGCTGAGTGTTTTATGTACATTATCTCCACTAACTCTCTCCCCAACAGATGGGGAAATTGAGATTCAGAGAGGTTAATGTGTTCACCAAAGTTACACAGTGATTAAGTGGGAGAAGCTTGACTTAATTACAAGACTGGACTGTCTCATGCACAAGCTCGGTGCTGTGGACATAGAGATTGGAAGATGTAGTCCCTTCCATAAAGTCAATATTCATTAGGAAGAGGAGCTGGTCACTAGCAATGTGTTGTTACTGAAGTCAATGCATAGAATCAGCTCTTGAAGCACTTTGAAAAGGCTAGAGAAAATATCCATTTGCCCCTAAACATACTGAGCTGAGAATTAATATATGAATTGGGGAGATAAAGGAATTAAGGGCATTGTATCGGTTGGCTATAACTTGTTACTGCATAACAAGTAATTCACTCCAAAACTTAGTGGATTAAAACAATAATCATTTATTCTTGCTCACAGGTCTGCAGGTCAGCTGGATATTGTCTCAGCTAGGCTAGGCTCAGCTAAGTGGCTCTGCCTGATGCTGTAGACCCAGTTGCAATTGGCTCCATGCTGCAGGCTCTCTATGTATTCTTTCAGGCCTCAGGTAGAGGGGTAGCAACTGCCTGGGGAAAGCTCTTCTCACAGAGATGAGAGCAGTGATATCTTTTAAGGCCCAAGTGCAGAACTGGCACATGGTAACTGCCCCCTGATCTCATTGGCCAAAACAAGTAACAGCCAGTGGAAAACTCTGCCTTTTGTGTGAGGGGCTGCAAAGTTACATGGTAAAGGGAATGAATAAAGAATTGAGGCCAGTAATTTCATCTACCAAAGATAATTTTTTTTTATTTTGATGGGGAGTGGCTGACGTAGAGGGGGTGGAGTGGGTAGAGAATCTATAAAATACCACTAACTTTTAAAAGATTTGCCAGGAAAATTTCCCTATGAATAAAACACCACATTTCTTCATTTCTCCAACTGAGATAATGAAAGACAAACCCTCTCACCCTCCTATTTTCCTTTTCCACTTCTTAAAAAGTATACAAAATTGTAGGATGCCAGAATATTAGTTAGACAAGCCTGACTAAAAAGAGAGATCCCTCCAGTCTCAAGTTTCAACCACCTATAAAAGTAGTGTTTGGGGGGGCTTCCCTGGTGGCGCAGTGGTTGAGAGTCCGCCTGCCGATGCAGGGGACGCGGGTTCATGCCCCAGTCCAGGAAGATCCCACATGCCGCAGAGAGGCTGGGCCCGTGAGCCATGGCCGCTGGGCCTGTGTGTCTGGAGTCTGTGCTCCGCAACGGGAGAGGCCACAACAGTGAGAGGCCCGCATACCACACACACACACACAAAGTAGTGTTTGGGAAATGGCTGTGAAAAAATATGTTCTTCTGCATTTAGGTCTCTGAGTCCCCATTTGACGGTTGATCTACACCCCTGTAATCTACAAACATACAGACACCAGCCTAACTGGTTGACAAATAGGAACAAACATGCTAATAAAACAAAAAGGAAAGATTCTAGGAAATAAATAAAAGGAGACAAGAATATACAATGGAGAAAAGATAAACTCTTCAGTAAGTGGTGCTGGGAAAACTGGACAGTTACATGTAAAAGAATAAAATGAGAACATTTTCTAATACCATATACAAAAATAGGCTCAAAATGGGTTAAAGACCTAAATGTAAGACTGGAAACCATAAAACTCCTAGAAGAAAACATAGGCAGAACACTCTGACATAAATCGTAGCAACATTTTTAAAATCTGTCTCCTACAGCAAAGGAAACAAAAGCAAAAATAAACAAATGGGACCGAATTAAACTTAAAAGGTTTTGCATAGCAAAGGAAACCATCAACAAAACAAAAAGACAACCTACTGAATGGGAGAATATATTTACAAATTATATGACCAATAAGGGATTAACATTCAGAATGTATCAATATAAACAGCTCATACAACTCCATATCAAAAAAAACCAAGCAACCCAATTTAAAAATGGGCAGAAGAACTGATTAGACATTTTTCCAAAGAAAACATACAGATGGCCAGCAGGCACATGAAAAGATGCTCAACGTCACTAATTATTAGAGAAATGCAAATCAAAACAACCATGACATATCACTTCACACCTGTCAGAATGGCTATCATCAAAAAGACCACAAAATGGGAGAAAATATTTACAAATCATATATCTGATCAGGGACTAGTATCTAGAATATATAAAGAATTCTTAGAATGCAATAAGACAAATAACCCAATATAGAAATGGGCAAAAGATTTGAATAGACATTTTTTCAAAGAAAGTATATAGATAGCAGAAAGCACATGAAAAGATGTTCAACTTCATCAGTTATTAGGGAAATGTCAATCAAAACCGCAGAGACACCATTTCACATCCACTACAATGGCTATCATCAAAATGACAGGTGAGAACAAGTGTTGACAAGGAGAAATTGAAACCCTCATACACTACTGGTAGGAATGTAAAATGGTATAGCCACTTTGGAAAAACAATTTGGCAGTTCCTCAAAATATTAAACATAGAGTTACTATATCACCTAGTAATTCTATTCCTAGGTATCTACCCAAGAGTAATGAGAACATATATCCACACAAAAACTCATACACAAATATTCATAGTAGCATTACTCATAATAAGTGGCCAAAAAGTAGAAACCACCTAAATGCCCATGAACTGAGTGATGGATAAATAAAATGTGGTATATCCATCCAAAGGAATATCATTTAGCTATAACCAGGAGTAAGTACCGATATGTGTTACAACATAATGAACTTTTAAAACATCATGCTTAAGTCATAAGAGACCATATAATGCACAATTCCACTTATATAAAATGCCCAGAATAGGCAAATCTATAGAGACAGAAAATAGATTAGTCTTTGCCTAGATCTCTGGGTAGAAGGGTCGAGGGAGGTGGAGAGTGACTGCTAATGGTACAGGGTTTCTTTTAGGGAGGCTGAAATATTCCAAAATTAGATGGTTGCATAATCCTGTAAATACACTAAAAAACACTGAATTATATACCTTACATAGATGAATTATATAGTTTGTGAATTATATATAAAAAAACAAAGACCACAAATAACAAATGCTGGCAAGGATATGGAGAAAAAGTAACCCTCATACACTGTTGGTGGGAATGTAAATTGGTGCAGCCACTGTGGAAAACAGTATGGAGGCTTCTCAAGAATACTAAAAATATAACTACCATATGATCCAGCTATTCCACTCCTGGGTGTATATCTGAAGAATCAGAAGAAAACAAAAACATTAATTCAAAAAGATATATACACCCTTATGTTTACTGGAGCATTATTTACAATAGCCAAGATATGGAAACAACCTAAATGTGCATCAACAGATGAATGGATAAGAAGATGTATGTGTGTATACACATACACACACACACACACACACACACACACACACACACACAATGGAATACTACTGAGCCATAAAAAATAATGAAATATTGCTATTTGCAACAACTTGAATGTACTTGGAGCATATTATACTTAGTGAAATAAGTCAGGCAGAGAAAGACAAATACTGTATGATATCACTTGTAGGTGGAATCTAAAAAATATAACAAAATAGTGACTATAACAAAAATAAACAGACTCACAGATATAGAGAACAAACTAGTTGTTACCAGTGGGGGGTGGAGGGGGAGGGGTAAAACAGTGGTAGAGGATTAAGAGGTACAAACTACTACGTAAAAAATAAAAATGCTACAAGGATATAGTACAGCACAAGGAACATAGCCTATATTTTATAATAACTATAAATGGAGTATAGCCTTTAAAAGTTGTGAATCACTATGTTGTACACCTGAAATGTATATAAAATTGTAAATCAACTGTATCACAATACAAAATAAAAAAATAGGTATTTCAAACCACTGAGGGAAGATTAACAATTTAATAAATAAAAGGTTTTAGCATAACTAATCTGCATTTTAAACAAAATAATGATAAAGTTAAATTCAAGTTACTTACCATGTAAGAATGAAATCCAGATAGATTAAAGACCTAAGTGCAAAAAAAAGAAAATACAGAATAACTTCATTTTATAATTTTGGAATAAGGTATGTAGACATAATATAGAAAATATTAGCACTAGTTTGAAGCTGATAGAAAAACAAATAATTTGAACTTATATTACACAATATTTGCATGTATTGTTGAGGTCATTTAGACAAGCAGACATCAATTTAATGGAAAAATGAGCAAAAATATAACAGAAAATTAATGCAAATGGAAAATTAACACATGAAAAGAAATAATTAGTAAGTAGCAAAATTCAAATTTAAACAAAATTGAGATACTATTTTTTTGTAAACATTAAAATATTTTATAATAATTATCTATTTTTGCCAGAAGTATGAATTGGTACAATTTAGGGGGAAGCAAGCTGTATAATCCGAGCAATTCTGTTTTCCATATATATCTTACAGAAAATTTTGCCCCTGTATACATGGATAAGTGTATGTGTTCAGTAAAGAATATTTTTAGAAAAACAAAAATAGAAAAATGTGAAACCAATTTGTGGAAGTTCTTTACATAAACACTATAAACATATATCCACACATATAAAACACATTTTATATGTGTGTATATGTTAGCACACGTGTGTGTGTGTGTGTGTGTGTGTATGTTTAGGGAGAGAGAATGAAAAAGAAATCCTTAACTAAAATAGATATCTTACTCTTTCTGTCTGTCTTTCTTTTAGCCTACATTGCAGTTGTATAGTTGGAGTTCTAGCAACTATCTTTGACCAGGAGTTGATCTTGTGAATGGAATTTGGTGTTAGGATACTTGAGTAGTAATACAGTGAGAGTCTGTGTCCTCAGTGGCTCCCTGATAACAATTCTGAACTAATCAAGTCATTTGTATTTACACCAAAAAGGCACAAATGGGAGCCATGGATCATTGTAGCTTCTGTGTAATCTTAAGCTTTGTGTTCTCCATGAAGAGCATGAACACATCCTGTGTTGCTCAGGATAGTCCTAGTTCATGCTTGTTCTCTGTGTTCCCTGATGTAGCTATTCTTTTTCTAATGTCTGGGGACACCACAGGCGTACAGTGAACTTCCAACAGCTTTCCCAGTTTGGGAAGCCTAAAAGTGGGCAAGCCACCCCACTCCCTCCCAGCACCCCCATGCTCCAGCATGCGCACTTAAAAGTTTCAAGGCATCCTCACCACTCATGAAAGAAGCTTATTATCCAGCCACAGAGGAAACCCAAGCCAACTAATTGGTACGTTAATCTAACCTATGCATAAACAACTGAATATTGACTGGTAATTAGGAAAGCCATCAACTACAGAGAGGAGGACCCAAAAAGACAAAAAGAAAATCCATCCCTACAGGAAGCAATAATTAATGAAAATAATCTAAAAATTGAAAAAAGAAATCAAAAGTCTTTGAGTATATTCAGAGAAATTAGAAAAGTTGTTATATTTCACAAATTATATCTATTAAGATGCTATCTAAAAAAGTTTGAGAACTTCAAGGAAAGGGCAGAGAGTAGCCAACTAATAGATGACATTTCTCTATGTGAGCATATTTTCAAGTTATCTTTTCATTGTTTATCTCTCCAGTATGAACTGATAGCCGAGGGTCATCAGGCATTTGAAGGGGGGCCCTGTGCGATCAAGGGTCATAGGGCCAGGTGGGCTGAACTGAGTGCCAGGTCTTAGATTCCGAAGGCAGACCTGCACCTACTCCTCACACCTCACATCCACAGGAACTCAAGTAGATCTGAGTCAATTTCTTCAGATTAACTTTGTAAACATGGATGCTCTAACATGGATGTGCAGATTGCTTATGAAACACCTCACATCCAGTCCTCCTTTTCTACAGTTCACTAACATATTCAAATAACTAGACAATGACTAGAACCTAGTTAATGCTTTTCTTCTGTTTTACATGCAAACCTTATATTTACTCCCATGTTTCACTCTTCTGAAAGCTCATTTTAATGCCCATGTCAGAAAATATCATAGTGAAGTGTGGAACAGTATCTAAGAATGATTGATATTTTTGCTTTCTAATTAAACCCACATTGGATTTTTCACTGTTAACTTGATACTGTTGGTGGCAAAGTGTAGCCAGGAAAAAGAACAGGTTTCAAAGGAAAAGCAGTACTTCTTAAAATGTTGGCTTGATTTTAAACTTATAACAGTGTCAATATCTTTATTCTCCCTTTAGTACTAACCAAGATGTTTTGAACTACTTTAATATGTATCATTTCAATCTAAAACAGTGTCATATTCTGAGTTACATATACTTAGAGTCTACTTTATGTCATTCCAAAATATATTTTGCACATGTACTTTAAGTGATTTAGAAAATGCTGACTTTTTCCATGCCATTTTGTGCTTTTAATTCTATTTTATGAATGTTTACTTTTAATATTCTCCCTTTTCCCCCCTTAGGCCCATGTTGCTGAATAAGATTTCCTCTATCTATATAAATTCCCAATTCACCTATCTATGCTTTTGTTATTCTTTGTTTCTTCCTCTCCTATGCTCTGAATGCTTCCACCTTTTTCCAGACCACTGCTTTAAATCCCTCACCAAAATTTTAAGCCAATATATGACTCAAAAATGAAATTGTACCCATTTACTATTTTCATTAGTTAATAATAAACTTGAGAACAAAAATATATTTAGATGAAATAACATACTTTATATAGAGATCACACAAATATAATGGACAATATCAAATTGCATATATTTGCAACATGGCTTGAGAAATTACCTTGAAAATACATTGGTTTTCTGGAGAGCTTTCTCTTTGTGAGTAAACATGGTAAATAAAATCCCCAATGGGGAAATATATGGCTATTAATTTTTGTTAGAAAATAAAAGGTTTATAAAGTGATCTGAAGTATTAAAAGAACAGGGAAGATCATTTCTGGAGTGGAAGTCCCTCTAGGGAACTTTTATTACTCCTAGTTTTGTCCTCTTGAATGCAAATATCACTGGTATGATATCTAAACTACAATATAAAAGACAAGTATAATACATAAAGTAAGATTTCTGTCATTAGTTAACTGCTTGATCCTCACCAACAATCAAACCTTATTCTAGACATTTCCACATGTATTTTCTGGATTTAATCCTCACTTTGATTCTGTTCTCCTTGAACTGCATAATCAATAGTTCTGCACTGCCTACAGGATAGTCAGATTTCTTTAGCTGAGAATCAAGGACCTTCTGGATCTGTACTTATTTCCTCATCATGCTTATTTTCAGATCTTCTTGACACAAACACTCACACTGTTTTCCAATGTGCCTTGCTCCCCTCAGCCTCCTTGCCTTTGGTAATGTCATTTGTCACATTTATTTTCTGTCTGCCAGTTCACATAATCTCCTTTATTCAAACCTCAGTCCATATCTATCTCCATAATAAAGCTTTTATTATCCTGTTGCATTTATTATTTTCCTTTGAACTGTGATTGAGTTTATTCACTAATTTATAGATAACTGGCATTTTTGATGTTCCAAATTAACATAGTACTTTTCATTGCTCATTGTAGGTGTTCCTAAGGATTTCCTAATTCCTTAATTCTCAATAAACCTTCTTGAATGCGAGTCCATTACATTTATCTAAAATTTGAATGTATGTACTGATAAACAGCCTCAGTTCTCTATAATATCTAATTCTAGATGAACATAAAATAACCACAGTTATTTCTGAATTTATTATGTTGAGGAAACACTTAAGATTTAGTGGAATTGGGTTCATATTCATTTAGGTCCACAATCTCTTTGCAATACGTGTAGGAAACCAGTATGAAGGTTGTAGTTTTGTTTTGATTTTAATAACATGAAAATTATTTGTAAGAACTGATCCTATGCAACTCCTAAGATTTTTCACATATACAAGATAAAATTTTTTAAATGGGAGGTCATTTTCAATGTGAAGAAGACATTAGTATTAGAGCATGTTTGGATAATTTTGTTAATTATGAAGATTTTGATGGGAAATAATGTGATTACGCTCTATGCATAAAATATTTAGAATGCTGCAATGAATAACTATAGGGGGCACAACTCACATGGACTGTGATAAGAGTGGATCACTTAAGTTTGTATAATGGATATCCAGGATAACTATATATAGTATTCCTGTATACATCACACTTGAGTACAGAGTGTATTAACAATCCATTTTTTTAAGTTGATGTAAGTTTGTCAGATTAATGCACTATAATCTGATACAATATCAAATGTTTTCTTTTTGCATATATGAGCAGCTTGCTCATATCAAATCAAATAACAAACATTTCAGAGCAAAGTGTCATTTATCTAAAAAATTTTACACAAATGTTTTCAGAAGTGATATATTAATGTTAGATTATTTTATATCTTTAAAAAATAGTTTTGAATAGACAGAAGCCACTTTTTATATCTTACAGGTAAAATGTTTAAATGTATTCCCTCTCCATTGAATTTAAAATCAATTAAGCTAATATGGCTAATATTTAGTATGTGGCTCCCATTCTGAGGGTTGTCTTTTCATTTTGTTTATGGTTTCCTTTGCTGTGCAAAAGCTTTGAAGTTTAATTAGGTCCCATTTGTTTTTGTTTTTATTTTCATTACTCTAGGAGGTGGATCAAAACTTACCTTAAAAAGAGTGTATATAAATACATGTACAACTGATTCACTTTGCTGTACACCTGAAACTAACACAACACTGTAAATCGACTATACTCTAATAAAAATTATATATATTTATTTATTATGTGGTAAGTACTTTTGAAAATTTTTTCCATTGAGGACAAAGGAATAAAGTGCATTAGTATTACAGGTACAACGGGATCAGACATAAAACATTTCTAACACTCAAGAAGTATCCCTCATGTTTTATCCCTGTTAATATCTACCCAGGCCCTGACTCCTCTCAGCATCCCCAGGAGAGATAACTATTCTGACTTTATCATTATAAAGTTATTTTTTTCTGTTCTTAAATAAAATTATTTTGTATGTACAGTAAATAGGCATTTGTGCCTTATTTTTCTACAAAATATAATTTCTGTGAGATTCATCCTTGTGGTCACTTCCATAATTCATTCTTTATTATTGCCATGTAATATTCCACTATATGTATACCATAATTCATTCTAATTTGTTTTGAAAGTGAATATGAAATGAGAACTCCTAGAAAAAATGTGAGCCTCAAAATGATATACACTTTCAATTGCACTAAGAATAAATATGGTTTTCTGTTTACAATGTAATGCAACTAAGAATTCAGTATGAATATCTTCATTCTTTTTTTGATTAGTAAAATTTTATATCTTTTAAAACTCTAGACCTGAGAAGTTATTCTGTATGGCCTAATGATGACAAAACTACTATACACCATATATGTGAATTCTAGAAGAGTGTGTGTGTGTGTGTGTGTGTGTGCGCATGTGTGCATGTGTGTTGATGACCTAGGAAGTAAAAAACCTAATTAAAGTGAAGTCAGCTGTATAGTTCATAGTCTGTAGATATTAAGCATATAGAACATATTATGATTTGGTTTAGAAATCTGCACTGGCTCTACTTATGGGTGAAATTCTTGCTATGTCTTTTAACTAAACTCTACAGCATGTCTGTACTAACACTTCACTAACACACCATTTTCCTTATGTCATTCTAATTATTTTATTTGACCACATTGTTCACATGAAATTAACATAGCAAGATTGCCAATGTTGTAAGAAAAAACTATGAACTCACCATCCTCTTGCACACAACCCAATAGTCTAGCAATATCTTAAAGTTTATCAATAGAACCTCAGAAATCACTTTATTTCCTTAATAGTTATGATCAAACAGATGGTCCCAACTTTGTGGAAAGAAGGCAATTTTTTTTTCACTGCAACACTTAATTCATTGTGAATACATACAGTCTTTGTTTGCATTCACTACCATAGTTAGCATTTCATTTCACTAATCTGCCATAGACCCAATGGACTTTTTCTTTAATATGTCAGAAACATATTTTTGAATGAACTTTAAAAACTGGAATACTTCCGTTTTCAACAACTAATATTTACTTAATAAAGTGACTATTTATTGAGGTCCTACTATAAACCTGGCAACTGTGTAGAAGGTTGGTGATACAAACCTGAAATGCACGACAGTCCCTATCTTCAAAGGGCTTCTTACCTCACACATTGGTATGACTTCAGCATAGAGAGTGTTGTTGACAAATTTACATATACAAATTTTAAGTGATGGACTATGTTTTTGCTGAAATAAAATATAGATTAACACTTGCATGTAAGCTTACTTTGTCAGTGCATGCCACTTGTCCAAGTATAATGATACTAAGTCAGAAAATAAAACAAAAAATTCAGTAACAATATAAAATCATATATTTTTCCTTTTTGGTCTCTTCTACTTTTTATCGTTTTAATATATTCATTACCTTGCTATTAAAATTGTAGGAAAGCAGGTAATTTTTATTAACAAAGTTTATATACTTAATATCATTCTATTATTCTCTTCATTTTCTATATTGGTATGAAGAGTATAGAATATAAGAGGAGTAAAGGGAGTGTTCGTTAGAGTAGAGGTGCATACCAAAGGTGAAGAGAAAGAGATAAACTTTCCATTGTTAATCAGATGAATCCTTTATTTTCTCTTTTCTGTACCCATCTACCACTATGCAAAATATAATTGTATACTAAAACTTGTAAACACACTAAGTTATAAACAGTGACCAAGTGTGGACAATAATTAATTTCATATTCATTCCACTGTACATATATGTATGTGTACTAAGAGAATGAATTCTCATAAATCCTTGTAAACTTGGTGTTTATCATCATGTATCAAATGCTTATAAAATATTTCAAAAGTGAATCCAAGCAAATAAAATATGCTGTAATATTCTTCTTTGTATATATGATTGATTCTCATTATTCATGGATTCTGTATTTATGGATTTGCTTATTCGCCAAAATTTATTTTTAACCCCAATCAATACTTCTGGAGCCTTTATGGTCATTTGCAGACATGTGCAGAACAGTGAAAAATTTGAGCCATCTGATGTGCACATTCCATCTGAGGTCAAACAAGGTAACATTCTGCCTTGTTATTTTAGCTCTTGTATTTAAACAAATGTTCTTCTTGTGGTCTACATGGCACATTTTTTTTATTTTGCCTTTGTACGCTTTTGTCAATGATTTCACTGTTTAAATGACCCTCAAGCATAGTGATGAACTGCTATCTAGGGTTTGTAAGCACAAGCAGTCAGTGCTGTGTCTTACACAGAAGATACATGTTAGATAAACTTCATTCAGGCTTGATTTATACTGCTGTGGACCATGAGTTCAATGCTAATGAATCAATAATAGGGTACATCCAGAGAAAGAAAAAGCAAATTTGTATACCTGTATGTGAGGTCACTCCAGAAGTGCTAAGTAACATCTGCAATGTGGGATGAAGCTATGGAAATAATGAAAAAGAAGCTAAATTTATGGATTTATGAGATGATGACTAATAATAAAAGTGCAAGGGACAGCATTGTTGTGAAGTTGAAAGCCAAAGAAATTTATAGTCACTTTACCCAGGGTCATGAAAATGTTAAGAGTTCTTTGTTAGTGTTGACTGACTTGCACGTTTCAAAAGGTGGTATGGCTTGAAAAATGTTAAACTTGCAGACAAGGCTGATTCTCACATCAGGAGGCTGTAGAAAGATTTTTTTTTAAATACCTATTAAGTGTTATACCGGTGATGAGTTAAGAGCAGACTGTTAAAGCTGATGAGATTGACTTGTTTATAAAAGCATTGGTAAACAAATCTATATAACACACATGGCCCCCAAATGCTCTGACTTTATTTCAGTACCATGAAATTAATTACTTCTAAGAAATATATATTAAATAATATGTCTTTAAACAGAACACACATAAAACAAGGTTATCTATTGATCAGTTGACAAAAATGTTATGGCTAAATGGAACCTAACCCTGTAATTCCTTTTGGAGCAATGTTTCTGTATTTGCTAATTCAGAACCAACTTTATAGAACATAACTCCTGTGAATAATGAGAAATGAGTATATTCTTTTTAATGGCCACCTAATAGTACACTTTGTAAATGTAGCATAAACACTGTTATAGGCTGAGTATCTGTGTCCCCTTAAAAATATTGTTGAAACATAATCCCCAGTGTGACATATTTTGAAGTGGTGTTATGGGGAGGTAATTAGGTCATGAGTCTGTATCCCTCATCAGTGAGATCAGGGCCCTTATAAAACGCTCCCCCCTCCATCTACATGAGAGCACAGAGAGAAGATGGCCGTCTGTGAACCAGGAAGCTGGTTCTCATTAAACACTGAATCTGCCAGCACCTTGATCCTGGACTTCACAGCCTTCAGCACTGTGAGAAATATCTTCTATCTATAAGTCACCCCGATATAGTTGATGATATTTTGTTATAGCAGCCTGAACAGACTAAGACAAAAATTGGTACTGTGAAGTGGGGTGCTGCTGTAACAAATACCAACTAATGTAGAAGCGGCTTTGGAACTGGGTAACAGGTAGAGGCTGGAAGAGTTGTGAAGTGCAAGCTAGAAATATGGACATTGAGGATGATTCTAGAGACAAATGAGAAAGAAAAGAGGAGAGCTAGAGAGAAAGCCTCAACTTCTTAGAGAATACCTAAGTCATCATGAATAGAATGTTGGTAGAAATATGGCTGGTAAGGGTCATTCTGTTGAGGTGTCAGATGGAAATGAGAAACGTGTTACTGGAAACTGGAGAAAAGCTGATCCTCGTTATAAAGTAGTAAAGAACTTGATTGATTTGTGTTCATGTTCTACTGTTTTGTGGAAGGCAATGAAATTGCATATTTAGTTGAGAAGAACTCTAAGCAAAGCGTTGAAGCAGTGGCTTGGTTCCTCCTAACTGCTTATTATAAACTGCTCAAAGAGAGAAATGATTTGAAGATGGAATTACTAAGTAAAAAGGAACCAAAACTTACAGAGTTGGAAAATTCTCAGCTTATCCATACTGCAATAAATTGAGAAAGGATGTTCAGAAAATACTAAGGGTATGGCCAGGTGACTTTTCGATAAGGAGATTAGTGTGGGTATAAACCATGGACCTAGACAGCCATCTCACCAGAAGACAGGGAATGTTCTTCAAGACAAGGGAAGAATGACCCCCTGAAACTGATTCAGAGGTAATCAGGACTGCCACTCCCACCACCTGCCCAGAGGAAAAAACTATTTCTATGGCTGAGGCCACCCCTCTGGCGCAGGTGGTCCAGGATGTCCCTGCCTAGGTGTCTCATGCCTGTGACCCCATCAAGAGTTGCAGAGTGGTTTACAGCCAGTGCAGTGGAACCATGGCATAGATGGGGCCCTGGCAAAGAGTCACAGTGTGGGCAACACCCCTCCAAATTGTTGGGAGTCTTTGACACCCCAGTGGGTACGGAAGGCCAAAGAGCATCAAGCCAAAGAGGATTATTACTGAATTTTAGAGGTCTCATGGAATTTGCCCAATTAGGCTTTGAAGTTACGTTGGACCTGTCACTCTTTTCTTCCTTCCTATTTTTCCCTTTTGGAATGCGAATATCTATCTTATGCCAGTCCTACCATTGAATTTTAGAAGCCCATAAGTTGTTTGGTTTCACAGGTTCATAGCTGGAGAGAAATTTTGCCTCAGGATAAATCATACCTCATTTCTTACCCATAGATGACATTTAGATGACACCATGCACTTTAGACTTTTAAAGTTGATGCTTAAGCAAGTTAAGAATTTTGAGAATGTTGGGATGGAATGAACATATTTTGCATGTGAGAAAGGCATGGATTTAGTGGCAGGAAAGGGCTAGAATGCTATAGGCTGAATATTTGAGTCTCTCCAAAACTCATATGTTGAAATTTACTCCCCATTGTGGCGGTATTAGAAAATGGGGCCTTGGGGAGGTAATTAGATCATGAGGGCTCCACCCTCATGAATAGAAGTAGTGCCCTTATAAAAGAGGCCCAAGAGAGCTCCCTTGCTCCTTCTTCAAAGAGAAGAAGGGCATCTATAAACCAGGAAGAAGGTTCTTACCAGACACAGAATTTGCTAGTGCCTTGATCTTGGTTTTCTCAGCCTCTAGCACTGCGAGAAAAAATTTTTCTCTTGTTTATACATCACACTGCAAACAGTATTCCATTATAGCATCCCAAATGGACTAAGATAACAGCTGATGTAATCTTCCCACTCTAAATCCAGCACTTTGACCACATTTACTGTCATGATAATCTTCTCTGGGATGTCTTCAGCCCTATTCTGATTTGTTCTCATTTCTCCCCCTAGAAAAACTCAGTTTTGGTCTTGTCTGTTTTTATTTGTGATCAGGGAGTATAACTAAATCCTGTTTGTTAATTTTGGTACTCTCTCTGTTGTCTAAGATTGGGAATGGAAATAATGTAGGCTAAAATGACTATAAACTAAAATACATCAGAGATATTTATTTCTTTTATATCAAATACTTTATATTTGACAAGGGATCAGCCAATTATGACTCATAGACTAAATGCAGCCCACCACCTGTTATTATAAATAAAGTTTTATTAGAACAAAACCATACCATTTACTTATGTACTATTTATGGCTGGTTTTATACTGCAATGGCTGTGTTTTACAGTTATAACTGAATTTTTATTGCCCTCAAAACCTAAAATATTTACTATCTAAAACTTTACAGAAAACGTTTGCTCATCTCCAATAAGACTATGTAAAAAAGATGACATTTCACCTTTCTCTGTCATCTGGTACATATCTACTCATTAATTTCTTATTTAAATATATTCATTTAAGTATTATTAGCAGCAGTAGTAACATCTTCAATCCTATATTTGTAAAAATTATGTTATAAAATGATTTCAAGTATTACCTTACCTAATTTTCGATTTTCCTATAGGTAGATAGTGTGAATATATAGTATTAAAGTCTCGGTATCAAATCCCATTTTCTTTTCCTAACAATCAGTTTTATAGCCCTAAATTAATCCTTATTGTTCTTTGTTTTCTCCACCTTGGTAGCACAATGACTTTGAACAAGGAACATAACCCATCTGAGCCTGAGTAAAATAAATGATCAACTGATTGGTGTTATGCTAAGTGTGAGGAGAGTTGTTAGTACATGGCAGAATGTCATAAATGACTGCCATCACTATCACCATTCTATATGTAGAGCTTCAGCTCTGAAGCCATACTTCCTGAATTTAATTTTCAAGTACTCCACTTAGACAAGAAAATTAACTCCCCATATCTATTGCTGTGTAACAAATTAACCCCAAATTTAATGGCTTAAAATAATAAACATTTATTATCTCACATTTTCTGTGGGTCTGGTTGAGGGTTTCTTCATAATTGCAGTCAAGGTGTTAGTCAAGGTTGCCCTTATCTGAACGCTTGACTGGGGCCAGAGAATTCTTTTCCAAGTTCACACTCATGGCTGTTGGCAGAAGGCCTTAGTTCTTGGCTATCTGTTGGCTAGAGGCCTTAGTTACTCACCACATGGGCCTCTTCTCAGGGCTGCTTGGGAAATCTCACACCATGGTAGGTGGCTTCCCTTAGAGCAAGTGATCTGACAGACAGATCAAAGTGGAAGCAACAGTGTCTTGTATGAAAGAGTCTTATAAATCACACACTGCATTTTAACCACATTCTATACCTAATAAGCAAGGCACCAAGTCCAGCCCACACTCAAGAGAAGAGAGTTAGATTTCATGTCTTGAAGGAAGGAATACCAAGGAATATGTGGATAAATAGTTGATCCTTGAACAACTCCAGGGGTCAGGGGCACCAACCCTCAGCACAGTCAAAAATTCGTGTATAACTTACAGTTGGCCCTCCTACACATAGTTCCTCTGTATCCACAGCTCTTCATCTGAGGACTCAACCAACCATGGATTGTGCAGCACTCTACTAGTTACTACTCAAAAAGTTCGACATATAACTGGATCCATGCAGTTCAAACCCACGTTGTTCAAGGATCAACTGTATACTAAAATTGCCTCACTCAATATACCTCAATTTCCTCATCTGTAAAATGAATATACATAATGGTAAAATGAAGATTATTGTTTTGAGATTCAAAACATGTATATCACTGAGACAAGAGCCTCCCACATGTAAGCAATCTATAAATATTAGCTAATATTAGAGATTTACATGCAATTGTACTCTTTTCTATTTTATTCTTTACAGCAGTGGTCCCCAACCTTTTTGACACCAGGGACTGGTTTCGTGGAAGACAATTTCTTTTCTACGGACCAGTGGTGGGGAGGGTGGGGGAAGGTTCAGGTGGTACTGTGAGTGATGGGGAGTGGCAGATGTAGCTTTGCTCACTTGCTGCTCACCTCCTGCTGTGCTGCCCGGTTCCTAACAGGCCACGGACCAGTACCGGTCCATGGCCCAGGGGTTAGGGAACCCCTGCTTTACAGAAGAATTAAATTTTTAAATTGAACTATAATTGACATATAACATTAATATTAGTTTCAGGTATACAACACGATTCAATATTTGTATACAGTGTGAAATAATCACAATAAGTCTAGTTAACATTTTTATTTTATGTAATTCGTGTTTCTCTGTTAATTATTTTTGTTATTTATTTATTTTAAAGATTTATTTATTTGGCTGCACTGGGTCTTAGTTGCAGCACAAGGGATCTTCATTGCTGTGTGCAGGATCTTTTATTTATTTATTTATTTTTGCATGCGGGATCTTTAGTTGCAGCATGCAGGCTCTAGTTCCCTGATCAGGGATTGAACCTGGGCCCTCTGCATTGGGAGTGCAAAGTCTTAGCCACTGGCCCACCAGGGAAGTCCCTATTATTTCCTTCTGATTTTCTGAAATTTTACTCTATCTCCTTAGATTCAGAGTATCACAAGCTACCATGTTTGTAGTGTGGTCTCATTCTATGAAATATTAAGCAAGAGACCATATAATGCCTCTTTGGGATGATTATAAAATTATGAACACACACACACACACACACACATGCACAGCAGGCAAGTCAAATTGTCTAGCTCTGTCCTCCTGCAGTAAGTATAAGAGCAGTTGAATATATACCCACTTAAAATGCATTTTTGGGGAGCTACCACATTCGCTCATTTTATACCTTATTTAATTGCTTAACACTACTTGTTTCATTAGGTTCTGGACCAAAAGTTCCAATGTCAGAATATAGTCAATGTCTATAACATTTCTATCAAGTATGACTTGGTGGGTAGGAAAGGTTTTCATTGCGATTGAGAAAAACTGAAAAGGGATCACAGTTTACAATTTGTAGCAGTTCTCAGCCTTAACCTCATTCTCTCTGGGGACATGTCTCTGACTGTCTTAGACTGGGCAAGATTTCATTGGATTTCATCTCACAGCACTCTATTTTTTCCTTATCAAAGCACTTACCATACATTATTGTATTTGAAGCTTCTATTGTCTGAATTTCAGTAAAAGCTCTAAATGATATGCTAGCAAGGCACAGTGGATTCTTTACACACTACTGTATTTTCAATGTTTTGCACAATATTTGGGACAAAATAGGACTGGAGTATGTATTTTAGAAGAAATGTTGAATAAAAGAGATAGTTTTAAATTTATGATGATGTTTACAATATGGCTAGGAATGATTTGATCTCCTAAGAACTCCCCTCCTTCCAACCACACCTTGACCACCCAAAAATATTTGGTAGACATTGACAAGGATTCTGGAAGAATCTAAATTCATTAATATATCATGAAAATATAATTAATAAATAATGGAATTTGGGATGATTACCATAAGTAAATTCCTATTCGTTGAGGCTGGCAATAGGAAACTGAAGAACAAGCTCTACTGCAACTATTGTCACTATCAGAAACAGAGTATTAGGCTACATACGACAGAGGTATAGCTTATTACACTCTTCCTCATTTTGTATTATATTCATAAGTATCTATAGGATTATAATCAGCTTATATGGAGTTGAAGTGGAGAATAAGATATATGCAAAATGATTTCTTATTTAACTGCCCAGAATCTTCCAAAGGGTAGGTGCTAATTGTTAATAAAGCTTAAATACTATAGCTGGTATTTAATAGCTACTGTATTTCAGGCACTATATTTGGCATTTTACGAATGTTACCTTATGTAACCCAGAAAACCAAGCCGTGAAGCACTGGAGATATTACCTTGAAATTAGATTTGTATTCAAATCATGAGTTTGCTACTTATACATACCTGTGTGGTCATAAGCAAGTTAGATACTGTCTGTAAGTATCAGTTTTCTCATCTGTTAAAATAGAGAAAATAATGTTTCCCTGTATCTATCATACATTAATAATTAATGCTAGTTTTTATTATATTTGTACATGCACGGAACTAGCAAGCAGCAGATATCAGTCTACATTTTTCCACAGATTGTATATGTACCAGTTTTCTTCTATTTATCAATCTATTTATTGAGGTGTAGTTGACATATAACATTATATTAGTTTCAGGTTGCAACATAATGATTTGATATTTGTATATATTGCAAAATGATCACCACAATAAGTCTAGTTAAGATCCATCACCATACATACTTATGATATATGCCAGTTTTAAACATTTTTTGTATCTTCTATTTCATTTAAAATCAGCCATGGTAGTTTACTCACCACTAAGCAGACCAGACATGTTTGGTTTCATTTCAGTTTCAATGGCATATCCGTGCTACTTCCCAACCTTGGGAAATCTTCCCCAGTGTACATACTTGTGTGTGTGTGCCTCTGTGTGTCTGTGTGTTCTCTGTGTTCATAAAAACATATATACACAGCTGGTAGCGCTTTCTGTTGTGTTTTTGTTAAAGGTAAAATAGAAGATTATAAAAGGTTTGTAAACACTTGCCCCTCCTTAGGTGATCCAGTAAATAATACTATGAAGACTTCAATAGAGATGCTTGCGGTCCCCTGGAGTAGTTCAAAGTCTACCTCTCGGTTCAGTCCTTTTTGTAAGTATCACTTATAGAATTTGTCATAAATAAAATTCAGGTCATTATGGTTCTCACAGAAATCAGTTTAAGTTTTCCCACTGAAGCCAATTTAGTTATCACATTTTCCTCTTTTTATTTCCAACATATGATTATCAATGGGACTGAATATATCTTCTAAGAGAATTACATATCATCCATAATGCTCAAATTTTAAATAATTTAAGCATAAAAATGCAGGGTATAAATTTGTCAGGTTAGATAGGATTCATGAAGTAAATCAGTTGCCAAAACAATTTCCAAGCATTTAAGTTTTTCTTAAAATTGTCAATTATGTCCCGTAGTTTAGAATTTTGAAACTCCGCAAGAATTTTAAGGATTGCAATTTACATTCTCAAAGAACGGGCCTATAATTTATTACCCTCTACATACAATATGTAATGAACTTATTGGCCATAATATTTCTCATAGCTGATTAGGCATCTCATGTGGATGAAACCACATGACATATGTATTTATTGTACTTTATATAGTTCTCTAGGTACCTTCTATAAATTATATTCTAAAATTAAACTGGACATGACAGAATATTCCAAACAATCTACTTAAAGTGATCAAAAAGTAATATGAAATTCAAAGCTGATTTTAAATTGAATCACTGGATACACTACCTTCATAATAAATTACCTGTCTATATTAAACTATTTAGTAACTTATAGATTCTATCATTAGCTCTAATTTACCTACAACATTTCATTGTAAAAAAACTGTTGACTAACTTAAATTGATTCAAGAAACAATGTGAGTTGGGTTTCTAATAAAGTTATACAACTCAGTAGATTTTCTGTGAAGAGAATGAGCCGGAACATCGTGTTAGACTTGTAAATGTAAATTTTAAATGGAAACATTCTTTTGAATATGAGAGCAGTTTATAGCCTTATCCTGGCACAAAGTAACATAATAAACTGCTAGAATTTTAATTTAAAGCAAAGTTTAAAGGCTATTGTGGTTTGCCAAGGTTATCCTTCATAAAAATTTCTTGAATGTTTATTTGTCAACAACTTATGTAATTACCTCAAATTAATGTGAAGCCAGAAGGGAAACCAACACTCGAAAATACTTTTGGAAAGCAAGAAACTTTTTTTTCCTTTTAGTTATGCTTTAATGGCCAAGCCAATAAAGTAAAGGAATCTGAATTGAATAAGAAGACTGGGGGTGGGTAATGAGGAGAAAGCAAGTCAGCTTTTGCCGTGAAAACTACTATTCACAAATTTAAATAGATATTATTTTATTTCTAGAGTTTCCAAAAACTTTGTGAGAGTCAATTAGAGGTCCCTCTTTGCTTTCAAGGTTTTATCATTGATACTAATTTTACATTGGGGAAAATGTTTCAGACTTTTGATATTTCTTTATCCTCTAGAAAGATGACTTTTGTTAGAAATCTTATTTTTCAGATGGACTTTTATCATACATCAGCCAGAGATTGAGTCAAGTGAGGGTCAATAACTCGTATACCTCCTTATCTTAGTACAGACTGGAATCAGTAGCATGTGTCTTCTTTCTAAAACTCAGATCTCTCAAAAGTCAATATCTTTCATATGTGTCTATGTACATACACATATATGTAATAGACAGATACAGACATAGATGTAGCCTACAGTGTTCTGGAAACTATACCATGTTTGGTGAGGCTTTCAAAGATATATAAAATGCAATGCTTTGTGTACCATAAAATCGAGAATGGCAGAATAGTATGTGTAATAAGCTATAACAACAGCCTGAATATGAAATGTACCCTGTTGATAGTTCAGTCTGGTAGAAGAATCAGGACTTAAAGTTTCTTCAAGCCTTAGGAGACACAGAGAACACAGTGAGTAAAAATGTGTGTATTACTCTCTTTCTGTGTATAGGATAGAGGGAATCAGACAATCATCCAATGGTTGTCACGTCATTATATGTACTAAAACAAACAGTCAAAATCTGACTACAAAGGCAACTTGGATTTATTGGAAAAGTAACAAGGATTGAGAAGGAAGATTTGAGTTTCTACTGTTTGGAATTCAGTCATCAAGTTGAATCTATCAGCCTCTCAATGTGTGTCTCTCTCTCGTCTGTGAAAATTGGGGAAAAAACATTGACCTATCTAATGTGGTATTGATACCTGTGTGGCTAAACTGCTTCAAGATCAAAGGAATCCACTTGAGATATATTCCTAACAGTAACCATCACAGTCATTAATTGTCTGATTTTAAAATAGATTTTTAGAAGGCCATTGGTTTAATACGAGCTTTTCAGGGAAAAGCATGCATTCAGACTTCAGAGCATTTCAGTTTTGCAAAAGTCACTCATACTTTACTGTCACGATTGCGTAGTGTGTTGTGCACACTGTGGGGATCAATACGGATTAAACTGGAAAAACTAAAACTGAAACTCACGACTCTGAAAACTAATAAATGTCCTTCTGATAATTAAGAAATTACTGACTACTGACGTGGTTTTAAGAGTTTTGTACTGAGTGGTAAGGACAAATTGAAATGTTAACACAATGAAGTGGAAAAGCCTTTGTTAATTACAATTGTTTACCTGGCAGTCTCTGTTTAGCAGTCACACAAAGACCACAAAGCAAATTCCTTATATGTGCTCTAATAGTTTAGCAGTAAAAACAATTAGGACTCATAAGATTTATTCTCCTTTTTACATACGTGCATTTGTGCATTTGAGGTCTGGATCTTGTAACTTATACCAGAATAGCCTTTGTAGTGCAGTGACAGTTTAAGTGGGAGAAGTTTTCCAGACTGTAAAGTAGATAAAAGCAAACCTGCACTGATTCAAGTACATTTGGAGAACTCAAAACATGGCTTACTTGGCCCTCCACTCACCTTCCCTCACCACTGTTGATGGGCTTATGTATCTCTAGAACTTGGATGGTGTGGAGAACACCCCTTCAAAAACACTACCTGGAAAAATAAAATGCATTTCTTTCTCTCTTCAGTTATCCAAATGATTTGGTATGGTAGAAGAATCCATTGGCACACATGAGCAAAATCTTTCAGTAATTTCCACGGCATTTAATATGTTTACAAGGCACCTGCTATTGCTGGACCTTCATGTTTACTTATCATAGGCTTTAAAGTTCTGGAATACTTAAAATTTTATAAAGTGTGTGTGGGGGGAAATGGGCATAACTATGGGATGTTGTCTGGGTCTTGTCCTAGGATATCATTCTCAGGGATGTTTGCATAGATTTCTTTAAACCATTTTGTGAATTTTACCCTCAGGAAGGAACAGATATTGTATATTTTCATTCAAACTCTGCTTTCACTAACTCTTTAAATATGTCAGACAATGCTTTAGTCAAGGTTTTGGGGATATGACTTAAAATATAGTCACTGGTAAAAATATTTTTTTATTGTTCTACGCATGGTCATAATCTTAACAGTCAAGCATTGCCCACCTGAATGCTGTTTGTGAAGAATTTAAAGAAAGTCTATGTTCTATAAATGCCATGTATATGATGTTATGATCTGCCTTGGCTCCCCTGGTGGACTGTTTATTATATTCCTGCTTGATATATCAAACACAGTGCAGAGAGTTTGAAACAGTCAAGTCTTGGCAAAATCCAGGAAAATTACAAGTTTTCCTCATTAATGGTGTGCAGGCCTTTGTCTTCTACTCACTCCACCCCACCTCCATTTTACAGCTTCCAGGATTCATGAGATTGTACATATTTCCTCGAATTAGTGATGAACTACAGATTACCCCTGGAAATAAATGACTAAAATGGAGGAGGCAAATCGGAATTACAAATCCATAAGGAAAGAAAACTCTAGTCTTTAAAAGTCAGAAAACAGAGTAGGCAAAAGCCAGGGATACTCTGAAATATGAGGTTAATTGTGGCTGAGTTAGGAAAGCATAGCAGGGAAAGGAAAGCCAGTGATGTGGCTAAAAGTGAAATGAGTAAAGAACTTGGACGCCTAATATGTCCTTTCGTTGTATCACTTGGAGCTTTTTCTCTTGTTGTGGATGATTTGCTGCCAGAAGCATTTCTCATACAATGTGTACTTTCACCGTTTCCCTCCATCCTAGTCCATGCTAAGTGTCCCTTACAGTTTAAGGCTGAAACCTAACAGGATCTGCTACAAATTCCTTTTACACTTTGCCCCGAGAATATGGAATGTGCTTTCCCTTCACTTCTCTGCCATGGGAATTAATTACCTGCAGTTTTCAACACAGTGTGAAAGTCTTATCTGCTTTCTTTGGCTGTAAAATATTACTGCAAAGCTTTAAACTAGTTTTGAAGTTTTATTGTCTTTTTCCCCCCTAGGTTTTAATTATGGATGTTTAAAATATTTTATGTCAGTAGGTAATCTCAGAGCTATTATAGTAAAAAAAACAATGAAAATAATCAGACTGAATTAAATTATGAAGATAAAACTTTATACACAAGGATGGGCAAGCTTTTAAAGACCATTGTTTTACTGGGTGTTACAGAATTTTAGTGATTTGTGTAAAGAAGAATCAATATTATTTACTAATAGGCCAAAAAGTGGGTTATTTTCCAAAACTGTGTATCCATTACATTTAATCAGATCCAGATGATAATACTAATATTTATGATGGATCCCAACCTCAGAACATAACATGAGAAGGGGAAGAAATAATGATTCAAACCTTACAGTTCCATGGATCAGTACATGTTCCTGGTTTCAGGGGGGAATTAAAGTTGTAATATAAAGTTGGAAAGAGTGAGAAAGACAGACAAACATTTTATGTTCTAAGAGTATTCGTTACTTCTTTTGGGCGTGGTTTAAGTAGTGTAATAATTTTTTTTTAATTTAAAGCAAATAAACGCATTTAAATGAATAAATTTTAAAAAGTTATATAGTATGCTTCCAAATAAACTATTCAAATACATTAAGCTTTATGAAAACTCATTTTTAGTTTATGAAAAAGCCAGTGATAAAACCCAAAATGTACAAGTCTAATTACTGACCTGCAAGAACTTTAAATATTTCCATTTATCATTTATACATTTCACCTCTTTTTTTTTATGGTCTACTGACCTCATATTCAATTGTGCATAAATTTTTTGATCGGATATTTTAAACTGAATGTATTCTAAATGTTTTTTCTGTAGTCAATCTATAGAGTAAATATTCAATCCAACTTAGAAAATGAGGTATAATATTATGTTTGGTAGCAATGAAATATACTCAAACATATTTCTGCTTAATGAATTAGATAACAAGATGAAAATCCAACTTGGAGAGAAAATTTTTAAGACTGCTATACCTTTTTAGTGTTTGAGACTCTGTGTAATTATTGTTTTCTTTGAGAGCAACTTCAGTCTTGCTTAGACGTGCATAGTTGATGTTTGCCTTATTCACACCCAGTGAAATAGTCCTATTCATAAAGAATACTAATAAATACATGAAAATAAATTTCACCCAGTCCACATATTTTAAAATAATATACCTTTGAAAAAGTATTTACTTATTTTATTTTTATTTCCCTCAACATATATAACTTAAAAATAAAGAAAAGTAATTAATATATAATAAAAACAAAATTTGCCTGAAATTAATGAAGAATTTTCCCATTTTCTATTATTATTTCAAAATTTGGAACTTTTCCTATCTTTCTATCATTAGCAATACAGACAGGGTAAACTTCTGTTTCTTCCACTTACATATTTAATATGGTCTTGCTTTGTTTTCAATCCTTACAAACTATATATTATTAAATATTTCATTTTAAGCTGCTTTAAATAATTATACTATTGTAGAGAACATAATTTTCTTATGAAAGAAAGGAGAAAGGAAATAAAAAGAAAAGATTAAATGTGCCTTGACTCTTCAGAGGTGGAAATGAAATATAATTATTTCATGGTAATTCATTAAAGTTTTTTTCTTTATCCAAAAAACTCATAAAGTATATTTGTTTATACAGTTAAAGTATATTTGTTTTATCTCTTTCATTAATAATTTTACTCTTCCTTAATGTGAAAAAGGCTTCTAGATTCTTAAAACTCATAGTCTCATTGAGAGTATAAATAGTCAACAGTAGAGCACAATATTCAGTTGTTCCATTATCTATATAATATAGTATATAAACATCACTCTGATTTGTCCCCTGTGGTTATGTCAACAGAGCCAGAGAGGGTGCCAGAATGAATATGCTACACCTGAACAGGGAAAGTGCCTGCTAAAATATATATTTAAATACAACTAAATATCTTCCAACATAATATTCAAATTACACACTATAAAATTAAAAATACTTTGTCATGCCAAGAACCAAGAAAATCACAAACTAAGTGGTGAAATGCAATCAACTGGCACCAGTAGTTAATGAATCAGTTATTGGAATTATCTGACAAGATTTTAGAGCAGAAATCTTAAAATAGATTCAACAAGTAATTATGCATTTATTTGAGACAATTGGAAAATATTAGCAGAGAACTAAAATTTATAAAAATAAGCCGAAAGGAAATACAGAACTGAACAATGCAATAACTAAATAAAAAACTTATATTGGAAGATGTCACTAGTGGAGTGGAAATGATGTAGAATCAGTGAAAGTGAGGACAGATCGATAAAATTTATTCAATTTGAAAACAGAAAAAAATAGACTGGAAAAAAGAAAAGAAAAAAGGCTCTTTGGGACCAGGGGGAAATGACAAAATAGCTAATGTCTGTATCTTTGAAGTCCCAGAAGGTAAAGAGAAAGGATGTAAGCATGAAAAGCATTCAAAAAAATGATAGCTGAAAATTTCTCAAATTTGGTGAAAGCTGTAAACTTATATATTTCAGAAGTTAAGTGACCCACAAGTAGAATAAATACCAAAATGTTCACACAAAAACACATCATAATTAAATTTCTGAAAACTAAAGAAAATTTTTAAAGCTAAAGTTAAAATCTTGAAAGCTGCCAGGGAAGAACATTAGTGTATTATTAATAGCAGAACAAAGTGGATGTAAAAGAATCCCTCATTAAAACTCATGGAGGTTGGAAGGGTGAGCATAAACATTTTTCAAGTCCTGAAAGAAAAATAATTGTACACTGTGAATTCTATATTCTGTTAAAATATCCTTTAGGATTAAAGGGAAAATAAGGATATTTGCAAGTCAAGAAAAACTAAAAAATTCACCAATCACAGACCTACTCTTAAAGAACAGCCAACTGAGACTCTCCAAACAAATAAGACAATAACAGAAAAAGGATTGGAACTTTAGGAAATAATGAAGAGAAACAAAATGGGTGAAACTATGGGTAATAAACTTTTCAGGAGGTTCTTAAATTGTATTTGACGATTAAAGCAAAAATTACATCTATTATGTTGCTCGATATATGTAGAGAGAATAAGTGAGACCATTATATTTAAAGTAGGAAGAGTAAATGGATCTTCTAATAAAGAGTCTGACTCAATACAGTATCTCACCAGCCTTAATAAACTGTCTTCACAACTGCATTGCAGGTAGTATCTTAACCACATCCAACTTTATCCAGAACACAGGTATAATATTTCATTGATGGTATCCTCCTCCGAGAAGATTTATTTGATACAGTTATTCAGGACATACAAATAATAACAAAGGAGCTCACATAAAGGGATGGATCATTGCCCCACACATGGAAGAAGCCTCACCACCTTAATTTTTTGGTTTGTCAAGGGCCACTCTATCTTTGATTCTGTCAAGAAACAGCTATTTACCCTCTCAGCATTCACAATGTTGAAACAAACCCAACATATTTCAAGTCTATTTGGATCTTGGAAACATATTCCTCATTTACAAATTTTACTTAAGCCCATATAGGCTATTACAAATCAGACCACTTTAAATAGGATTTCCTAGAACAGAAGTCTCTAGAATCTGTTCAAATAACAATAAAAATAGCACTCCCACTAGTATCCCCCTGAGAGTCCTTTATATAGAGGCTTTTGCAACCTCCTCTTATGCCTCCTGGAGATTCTGTACCCATGATGGCCATAGAATTGCTCATGGAATTCTGGTGAAAGACACTGCTTTCTTTAACCCCACACATCACACTATATTCTATGATCATAATGAAACCAAACTAGAAATCAATAATAGAAATAAAACAGGGAAATGTAAGCAAACAGGATAAATAACCGCAAAAATTCTAAACACTTGGAATCTAAACAACATGCTTCTAAACAATCCATACATCAAAGAATATGTCTCAAAGGAAATAAAATTGTATACATAGATCTGAATGAAAATAACAATATTATATATCAAATATTTGTGGATGCAACTAAAGCAGTAATAAGAGGGAAATATTTAGCACTAAATGCTTATATTATATTAGAAAAGAAAAATTTCTAATCAATAATTTAAATTCCTTTGACACTAAATTAGGTCAAGAAAAGAAACCCAAAGTAAGCGGAAGGATAATAATAGTACAAATAAGAGCAGAAATCAATGAAATTGAAGACAGGAAAACAGTAAAGAAAAATCAGTGAAACCAGAAGTTGGTTCTTTAAAAAAAAAATCAATAAAAATAACATACCTCTAACAAGACTGTTAAGATAAAAAGACAGATGACACAAACCACAAATATAAGGAAAAAATCAGGGAATATCACTGCAGATTTTGCAACCATTAAAAGAATTGTAAGGGAATACATTGAACAATTATTTGTTCATACATTTGACAACTTCCTAAAATAATACAAATTAGCAAAACTCACCCAAGATGATATAAATAACCTGAGTCATCCTGTAATCATTAAAGAAATTGAATTTGTAATTTTAAAAGTTCAAAATAATAATACCAGACCCAGTTGGCTTCACTGCAGAATTTATCATTCACTAAAAAAGTGTCAATTTTACACACTCTTTCCTAGAAAATTGAAGAGAAAGGAATACTTCTTAACTAATTTTTATTGGGGTAGTATTATATTGATAACAAAATTAGAGAAAGACAGTACAAAATGAAGAAAACTATGGGCCAATATCTTGCATAAACTTAGACACAAAAATCCAGAAAAAAATATGAGAAAATAAAAACCAACAATGTATAAATATAACTATACACATGAGAAAATAGGATTTAATTCTGTTATGGAAAGCTGGATCAATATTAGAAAATCAAATAATGCAATCCACCATATTAACAGGGTACATAAGAAAAAAAATGGTATCATCATATCCATGGATACAGAAAAGGCATTTAACAAAATTTAACATGTATTCATGAGAAAACTAAAGTTTCAGCAAGTTTAAGAACAAAGACAAACTACCTCAATTTGACATAAACCATCTACGAAAATATTACAGCTAACATCAGATTAGTGGCAAGAGACTAAATTATTTCCCAAAGATCAGGAACAAAGCAATAAAGTCTGTTCTCACCATCCTATTCAAGACGGTACTAGACGTTCTAACCACTGTAAAAGGGCAAGAAAAAAATCCTACAGATTAAAAAGAAATAAAATTTTCACTATTTGAAGATGACATGATTGTCTGCATAGAAAATCCCAAGGAGCTACAACAAAACTGCTAAGACTAATAAATGAATTTGACAAAGTCACAAATATAAGATCAATGCAAAAAATTAAATCACATTTTTATATACTAACGGTGAACATGTGGAACCAAAAAAAAAAAAAAAGAAAAGAAACACAACACCATTTAAAACTGCTACAAATAAAAGGGTGTACCTATAAAGTTAACAGAATATGTGCAGGATCTATATGCTGCCAAAAATAAAATGCTTATGAAGGAAATCAAAGAAGGTCTAAACAGACTGATATACTATGTTCATGAGTTGGAAGACTAAATACATTGAATATATCAATTCTTCTCAAATTGATATTAAGGGTAACTATAATTCCTATCAACATTTCAACAAGGATTCTTGTAGACATAGACAAATTTCTTCTAACATGTACATGTAAAGGCACAAGTCCTAGAACAGCTAAAACAATCTCTTATCACTCTACCTGATATTAAGTCTTAATTATATAGCTACGTTAGTCATGTTAGTTTGTTACCGGTGGAAAGACAGACACAAAGATTAATGGTAAAAATATATGTAACCCAGAATCAGGCCCACACAAATATTTCCAACTGATATTTCACAAAGGTTTAAAAGGAATTCAATGGAAGAAAGAGAGCCTTTTCAACACATGATGCTGTTGCAATTAGGTATCCGTAGACCAAAAACAAACAAAAATTAAAAAAGACCTTGGACTAAATCTCACATATTACATAAAAGTTAACTCAAAATGGTTTGTAGGCTTAAAAATAAAACTATAGATATTTTAGAAAAAATATGAGAAAAATTTCAATATATGAAGCTAAGCAAAGAGTTCTTAGACTTGAACAAAAGGCACGCTCCACGAAAGGGAATACTGATAAATTGGACTTTGTCAGAATTAAAAACTTCCACTTTGCAAAAGACTGTTAAGAGCATGATAAGTCAAGTTACTGACTGGGAGAAAATATTTTCAAACTTCATATTAGACCAAGAACTAGTTTCTAGAATATATAAAGAACTCTTAAAACTAAACAGTAAAAAAACAACCTATTTAGAAATGGGTAAAAGAGATAAACTTTTCATTTCAATGAGGAGGATATGCAGATGGCAGATAAACTCAGGAAATGATGTTCAACTATATTATCTATTTGGCAAATGCAAATTAAAGCCACAATAAGCTGTCTCTACATGCCTATCACAAAGGCTAAAATAAAGAGTGACAACAATACATGTTGATGACACTGCAGAGAAACTGGATCACTCATACATTGCTGGTAGAATGTAAAATGGTACAGCCAATCCAGAAAATAGTTTTTTTTTTTTATAAAATGAAACATGAAATTACCATATGATCCAGCAATTTCACTCTCTGAAATTATCCCAAAGAGGTGCAAACTTACGTTCACACGAAAATTTAGACATGAATATTTATAGTACCTTCATCTGTAATAGCCACAAAGTGAAAATATCCAGATATCATACAATGGGAGGAGGAATAACCACTCCTCTCAACCGGGAGATTCCAAATTTTAAAATTTCACTGAGAATAAAACATACTTTTAGTTACAAAGGCATAAAAATAGATGAATGGTAAAAAATAAATTGCCCTTTTCAAGCAATTTAGGGTTTGGAATCACTGAGCAATGTGATTTTCATCTCATAAAATAACTAATGAAAAGAGAGTAAGCCATGCTGCCTTTAATTGTCAATAACTTCATTGAAATCTGTACTTTAAAAAAAAGGTGTTCATGTTGCTTTTAAGATTATGTCAGTAAGGTCAACTTAACTTTGATTTCCCTGCTACCAAATTCACCATGAGATTATAGCAGACATGAATGCCCAGAGTTGCAAATTCCCTTCTAAGTATTTAGGGAATACCACAGTGGGCCAGTCTTGGTGGGAAAATTTTGTACCTTTCTGAAATGGAAATTGTTAGTTGCAGCATTCTTACTCCCAATTTGTCCCACCAAGAGTTCACTCATATTCATTCATTTATCCATTTATATATCATATATTTATTGAGTGTCTATTATGAACCAGGCACTCTTCCAGACTGAGGGGTATATCAGTGATAAAAACAGAAAAAGCCCTGCATTCAGGAAGCCTACGTCCCAGCAAAAGGAGGCAGACAGTATGTAAAATAAATAAGTATATTATATAGGATATGCTGTGGGGAAAAATACAGCAAGGAAAGGGAATAGGGAGTGTGATGAGGAGAAATAGATCTTGGGGGAAGACCTAACCTAGGAAGTGCCATTTGAAAACAGTACTGAACTGCATTGAACACAGGCCCCGTGAGTTTGCAGGAAGTGTTATATTTGACTTAGCAAAAGCTGTGACAGGAAAGGAAGACCTTCTTTCATGTCTGCTAAGTATTGGAAATTGTCACAGAGCCAGCTGGGGCAGACCAGTGAAAGCCAAGATCAGGAGTCCAACTGGAATGACCTTGAAGACAGTGAATGTCTGGCAGGCACAGACCCAAACCCAGGAGGTTAGAAAATACAGATATTGTAACTCCAGAGAGAGATGACATGCTCCAAGTCTAATGACTCCGTGTCAACAGGAAAGGAGCAAACAGGGCCTAAAATCCAAGTGCACGGTCTGAGGTCATCAGCAAATTTCCAAATAGAGTGGGAAGAAATGGAAAACAAAGACCAAATAGACAGAGTGACTTAAGTGCCAGGGATTCAAACTAAGTTGAGACTGAGTGGCAGGAGGTCAAGTCAAAAGAAGTAGGCAGATGTCAGCACACAGTTACAGAGAGGAAGCAAGTTTCTATAAAGTCAGGCAGGTCCACCAGAGAAGCACAACAGGGTTCTTACAAAGATCTGAGATAGTGATCATCTGCTCTGCCCCTCACATTCAATATGGTAATCATAGTGTGTGTGTGTGTGTGTGTGTGTGTGTGTGTGTGTGTGTGTGTGTGTGTGTGTGTGTGTGTGTGTGTGTGTTGGGGTGGGTTAGAGAAAAGCAAAATCAGGTTCTCAGCTCCGTAGGAGAAATAGAGATGCTTGTTTCAGCAGTAAGATTAACTTGACACTGTGAGTCAAAATGGGAGTACATTCTACCTTTGATTTATTGCTATTACTTTCTTTTTGTCAATTTATTTTTATGCCTGTTTAAAAACTATTTTATATCACTAGTCACAAAAAATGTGAAACTTAAGACATAGAGTAAAACATACAGCAGAATATTTCCATATATCTTCTTTACTACTGTTATATTCAAACCCAGTATTTCACAGAAAATATTATAGAGAATCCAAGTCCCAAGAGATATAAAGTGATGTTATATTAAAATGAGTCTAGTAGTAAAATACACATGGGAAATGCTGAGTTAAACAACTAATTTTTCTGTTGGGTTTTTACTTGAGAACTATACGATAAAGATGTTTGTTATAAATGTGTACTTTTATAATAAACTTCATTAAAAATAGACTTCATGTTTAAAGCAGTTTTAAGTTCACAGAAAATTAAGTGGAAAGAACAAAGAGTCCCATATATTCCCTACCCGTATATCAAACAGTCTCCTGTACTATCAAGATCACACCCTGGAGTGCTACATTTATTACAATCCATGAACCTATATTGACATATTATCAACCAAAGTCCATAGTTTACATTAGGGTTCATTCTAAGTGTTATACATTCTGTGGGTTTCAACAAATGTGTAATGACGTGTATCAACCAGTATGGTATCATACAGATTAGTTTCACTGACCCCCAAATTTTCTGTGCTCCACTTATTCATACTTCCCTGTGCCCCTCACCTCCCCTCTACCTCTGGCAGTCACTGAATCTCTTACTGTAGTAAAAGCCATAGTTTTGGCTTTTGCAGAATGCCATGGAGTTGGAATCACACAGAAAGTAAGTAGCTTTTTTCAGATTGGCTTCTTTCATTCAGGAATAGGCATTTAGGATTCCTCCTTTTCATGACATAATAGCTCATTTGTTTTTAGCACTGAATAATACTTCATTGTCTGAGGTACCACAGTTTATTCATCCAGTCACCATTGGAAAGACATTTTGATTGCTTCCAAGTTTTAGCCATTACGAATAAAACTGCCATAGATATCCATGTGTCGGCTTGTGTGTTAATAAAGCTGCCCCTCAAGATAAACAATTTTTTTTTTTTTTTTGCGGTACGCGGGCCTCTCACTGTTGTGGCCTCTCCCGTTGTGGAGCATAGGCTCCAGACGCGCAGACTCAGTGGCCATGGCTCACAGGCCCAGCCGCTCGGCGGCATGTGGGATCTTCCTGGACTGGGGCACGAACCCGTGTCCCCTGCATTGGCAGGCGGACTCTCAACCACTGCGCCACCAGGGAAACCCTAAGATAAAAAATCTTTTAAGAAGAATAAAATGCTCTGATGTATTTCAAAACGGTTACACTTCCCCTTCCCCTGCCAGGGCATGAAGGAATTTTTTTCTCATTTTCAATGTGAGAACTTGATATTAGGCTAATGCTGGACTCTGAGCTCCACTGACTATCCTGACATAAATATCAAAGTTTCAAGTTGTTTGTATTTAAAGTATCTCCGAGCATAGAAAATGTAGCCTATATTATTTTTGGACTGTTTATTTACAAGGAGATAGAAACAATATTTATAACACATTAAGAGAGCACAAAAATGATTTCTTAAGGTTCATGTTTAACAGCCAGAAGTCTAAAACTATAAATATTGCCTCATATGGTCAAGTCAGAACCTGTCTCTAATAACAGCACTGTAGTTTATATCATTACCTTCTATAATTTCATTTTCCATGTTATGGTATCTTTATTAGTTGTAACTTAAAGAAGACTTCCCCTCATACTCTACATTTCACTTTACTTTTTCAGTGACGATCAAATTTAAGGTTGGTTTATTAAGAAACAGCAAAGGTCCCCAATGACTTTCATGTTTCTAAATCTAATGGCATGTCAGTTCTCACTCAGCATAGTTGATTTTCTGCCACCTTCCACAATATAGACTTCTTGATATTTGTTTTCTTGCTGTCTTCCAGGACATAACGTTCTCCTGGTTTCATCTCTACATTTCTGGGTCTCTTTCTGTGCTGCCTCTTTTGCTGGCTCAAACTTCCCTGGCCCTTAAGGTTAGAAGTTCCATATGGTTCTTTTTATTATTTATTTCTACCTAGGTGATTTTACTCATATTTATAGTTTGTTATACAAAGTCATTACTGACAAATATATATCCCTGGACCAGAATTTAGTGGAAACTCCAATTATACAAACACTACTTCTCTGTCATTTCTACTCGCATGTCTCCCCAGATATAACGTGCGCAAGACTAATAATCACCCGAAACCACTCTGACCCAGTGTCTTTATGCTCAGGTAAAGACACCACCAATCATGCAGTTCCACAAATCCTTGATGTCTCCTTCCCCTCCATACTGATAGAAACCCCTTATATATTTCTCAAATTTCTGTACTTCTCTCCATTACTGTTGTCACACCCAAATCCACTGCCATCATCTCATCTTGATCATCTGAACAGATTCCAAGTGTTCTCCCTATACTGACGGTTGCTCCTGACAAATCTATTCTCCATGGAGCAGGCAGGGTAAGTTTCACAAAAGTCAAAACACTTCCCTGCTCATAACATAGCCATGTCTTCACATTGCTTTTAGAATAAAGGTTGTCAATTCTTTAACATGGCCTTCAAAACCTTGCCTGGCTTGGCCAATATGTGCTTCTTTAGCATCATTTTAAATCCATCCCCCCCTTGCTCTTTATCTCTAGTAACAATGGGTTTCTTTGATTTGTCAATCATACTATGATTCAGCTTACAACATAAATTGTACATACTGTCCTTTTGCCTACAGTGCCTTCCCCCATTGCGCAGGTAATTGCCACTCATATTTCAAGTTGCAGCTCATATATTTCAATTACTCAGGGAAGTCACCCTTGAATATCCCCTATTCCCAATCAAATGTATTTCTTTGTTATACACACACACTGAACTACGGTCTCCATCTTACTGACTTACTTAAATAAGTTGACTTTATGCGTTAAATATAATCCTAAAGAAAGGAGTTAATCTTAACAAAGATTTAAATTATTTCTAGCACACATTTCATGCTTATGCTATTCAGTCTAGAGCTAGTAAATAATATATCTTCTATAAATTTCAGATATTATGATTTATGCAACAGAATATTGAATTGAACACATACCATATACCAGTAAAAACTCTGGATTCTGCATATGAAACTGTAAGTAAAGCAATGGCATTCATAGAGCCTAGATTCAAATATAGGAATTTATTGAGGATAGAGCCAGACCTCCATATCTGGGGGCTTCACATCTGAGGATTCAGCCAACTGTGGATCAAAAATACTAAAAAAAATTTTTCAGAAAGTTCCAAAAAGCAAAACTTGAATCTGCTATGCACTGGCAACTATTTACATAGCAGTTACATTGTATTTACAACTATTCATATAGTATTTACATTGTATTAGGTATTAAAGGTAATCTAGAGATGTTTTATTAAAGTATGTGAGAGGACGTGAATCGGTTATATGCGTACTTACTATGCCAATTTATATAAGGGACTTGACCATCTGCTTGAAGAACTAGTATATTAAGCAATAATGGGACTGGATATAGCTTTTGTCCATAGGTCAAACAATTCTGGAACCAAGTGAAAATAATTTAGCCACTTGCTTCAAAAAATACCTGTTCATGAAAAGTGAGATGACCCAAGTATATAGCTTATTTTTAAGACTACACGCTTGGTCATTAAGACTCACTTCAAAATCCCTGCCTCACCCTGACCTCCAATTTGAAGCTACTGTGTTATAAACTCTGTGCAATTACAATCACTTCCTCACCTAACATGAACTTAAAAATCTTCCAGACAAGAACCTAAAACCCTAATACCTATAAATATTCTGCCTCAATTTCCCATTTTGAAACATTATGAAGATCTGTCAAGGTAATATTTAGCAAGTCTTAGCAATAGCATTTTGGGGTTTTGGTGGTTTTTTTGTTTTGTTTTTTTGTTTTTTGGTGTGCTGGGAGAGTCAACAGCCATAGTATTGGAAAATATATTTGAATACTAATGGCGAGTGAAGTGGATAACAAAACAAGAGGAGTGTCACTGCAAAGGTGCTTGAGAATTGATGAAAATGATAACAACATAGACTTTGTGTTATAATTTGGGAGGAAGATGCCAAGATGCAGGTGGGGCCTGGCAAGAGAGCTAATTTGGGATATTATACTTGGTTTTGATATGCAGAGATACCCAGGGAGAAACAAAAGCTAAAAGGCTGTGTACTGGGGATGGAGGCTGTTGATGAACCTCAGTGGATATAGATCTATTTTACTTAATATCTCATAATTGCCTAGATAGGGGATTGGTGTGAGGTGACCAATATGTATATCATACATAAATGAATATTTGGCATATATTATCAAGCAAAGCTCTAAATATTCCCATTCGCTTTTGTACATATTATAGAACAGAGGGGAGTTAAGCCAGATTTGAGTGTGCTCCCTGGTAAGAAGATTTATGTTCCACGAAGTGGTCTAGAGATGTTTCTTTGGCAAAAATCAACTTCCTTGAGAAAGCAGTTATATCAGAGGCAAATGTAAGTAAATTTTGCAGGTTTACAGATAGATATGTAAGAAGGACTGTAGTTTAGTTTAAAGTACTGGAAAATTCCTAGCAAGAAGAAAACAGCTGAGAGGAGAAAGGTTTATCATTTTCAAAGAAAAAAATAGAAAATAACTCACTGTTCTTTGCAAACACAGTCACAGAAGCTGACATGTTATTCTCCATTCTCTTCTTATTAATTCTGTGTGAAAAGAAATGTGGATAAAAAGTGATTTTAGAGCAGGGAAACAAAGAAAGTACAGTAATTTTATTTCACCTGCTAATGTTTTTCTACAAGTAGCTTCAGTATAAAAGAAGGTAAGAGAGTAAAGAGCAATTCTATGTTAAGAAATCACAAATATTTTTGTTTCCAAAAGCAGATTTATAGTTCCATGGAAAATAATATTGTAGTGTCTCTACTAAAACAGGAATAATAATTTTCATTTGGGGTTAAATCAGAAGGAATGAAGGTGAGAATTTACATAAAAATTCAAAACAGAGAAAAAAGAACTAAGTTACATGTATAAATATGTTTTCTTTAAATATAATTTTATTGTGCTTTAAAACACTAGTGTTGTTTATTACTATGCTTACCTTTCAAAAATGTTGTAATTAAAGGGAAAAAGTTTTAATACAGAGGTTTTTCAAGAACAATTTTTCAATTATTAGGATTTCTAGAAAACCTTGAAGAGACTTTAAGTGAAAAGAGAGGAATGGCCAAGTAGACAGTCTAGATTATTAAGATAGGGCATGCTACATGATGGTAATCTAAATATTTACTATATCCATCGTGAACTATTAAAAAATCATTTCACTAAATCCCACAGGAAGAAATGATGAGTAGTAAAAATCAGCCCTCAATATGGGTAGACTTAAAAAAAGTTATAGGATATCAAATGCAGAGCTTTTGGTATATCTGGGCTTCTTTAAGGCATTTATTAAGGTATTTAATAGTAACATTGTAGATGGACTTAATGGAGAAATAGTACACATCTCAAGATGTTTGATAGCCTGGGGTAATGGAACATATGTTACAAGATAAAACTGAATTTTGGTTTAAAAAACCCACAATCTTTTTAAGATAGTAGAAAATGACAGACATATGAGTAGATGTTGATTTAATATTGACACAGGGATTTTAGTTTACAATAAATTTAATATGAATAAGCTGCATGGTATAGTGGTAGAATTATAGTTTAGAGAATAGGAAAGATGATATTCTTGCCCTACTCTTCATTTGTCAGAACTCATTCAAATATTGTATTCTGTTCTGGTTACTACACTAAGAGGGAGAGAAACACACAGGAGAATATTCCAGTGTGAGAAACCCAGATGTAAAAAAGAGCAGTTTGGACAAAACTGTAACATAGGAAACCATAGTTAGAAACTATAAGATGGCAGCTTTGGGCTACGTATATAAAATACTTTAAAATGACAGTCAGAATCAAAACAGGATGGTGCTGGCTCACAAAAGAAACATGGATCAGTAGGACAGAATAGAAAGCCCAGAAATAAACTCATACTTTTTGGTCAATTATTCTATGACAAGGTAGGTAAGAATATACAATGAGGAAGAGACAGTGTCTTCAGTAAACGGTGTTGGGAAAACTGGACAGCTGCATGCAAAAGAATGAAACTAGACCACTGTCTTACACCATATACAAAAATAAACTCAAAATGTCCATGCCACTCTCTCACTTCGTCCCAGCTTACCCTTCCCCCTCCCCATGTCCTCAAGTCCATTCTCTGTGTCTGCGTCTTTATTCCTGTCCTGCCCCTAGGTTCTTCAGAACCAATTTTTTTTTTTTTAGATTCCATATATATGTGTTAGCCTACGGTATTTGTTTTTCCCTTTCTGACTTACCTCACTCTGTATGACAGACTCTAGGTCCATCCACCTCACTATAAATAACCCAATTTTGTTTCTTTTTATGGCTGAGTAATATTCCATTGTATATGTGTGCCACATCTTCTTTATCCATTACCAAATGTAAAATAGATAGCTAGTGGGAAGCAGCTGCATAGCACAGGGAGATCAGCTCGGTGCTCTGTGACCACCTAGAGGGGTGGGATAGGGAGGGTGGGAGGGAGACGCAAGAGGGAGGAGATATGGGGATATATGTATGTGTATAGCTGATTCACTTTGTTATAAAGCAGAAACTAACACACTGTTGTAAAGTAATTATACTCCAATAAAGATGTTAAAAAAAGAAAACTCAAAATGGATTAAAAACTTAAATGTAAGAACTGAAACCATAAAACTCCTGTAAGAAAATGTAGCCAGTAAGCTCTTTGACATTGATCTTAGACATAGTTTTTGGATCTGTCTCCTCAGGCAAGGGCAACAAAAGCAAAAATAAACAAATAGGACTACATCAAACTGAAAAACTTTTGTACAACAAAGGAAATCATCCACAAAATGAAAACTGAATGGGAGCCTACTGAACGTAGTCTCCTGAATTCAGCAGCCTACTGAATGAGAGAAGATATTTACAAATGATATGTCCATTCAAGGGTTAATATCCAAAAATACCTAAAGAACTCATGCAACTCAACTTTGAAAAAAATCTGATTGAAAAATGGGCGGAGGACATGAATAGACACTTTTCCAAAGAAGGCATACAAGTGGCCAATGGGCTGATTTGTCTGTTCAAGTAACTCTACTCACTGAAATAGAGACCCTTTTCTTTTTAATTTAGTAAAGTTAAAGAGACTAATGAAATAGCATCTATAGTTTTGTTTTGTTTTGTTATACACAGAGAGGAAAAGCTTCTGATGGTGGAAAGAGTCTAAGTTTAAAACACTACTTATAGGACTTCCGGGAAGATGGCGGAAGGGTAAGACGCGGAGATCACCTTCCTCTCCACAGATACACCAGAAATACATCTACGCGTGGAACAACTCCTACGGAGCACCTACTGAACGCTGGCAGAAGACCTCAGACCTCCCAAAAGGCAAGGAACCCCCCACGTACCTGGTTAGGGCAAAAGAAAAAACTAAACAGAGACAAAAGGATAGGGACGGGTCCTGCACCAGCGGGAGAGAGCTGTGAAGGAGGAAAAGTGTCCACACACTAGGAAGCCCCTTCGCGGGTGGAGACTTCGGGAGGCGGAGTGGGGGAGCTTGGGAGCCGCGGAGGAGAGCACAGCAACAGGGGTGCGGAGGGCAAAGCGGACAGATTCCAGCGCAGAGGATCGGGCCGACCGGCACTCACCAGCCGAGAGGCTTGTCTGCTCGCCCGCCAGGGCGGGCGGGACTGGGAGCTGAGGCTCCGGCTTTTGTCGGAGCGCCGGGAGAGGACTGAGGTTGGCGGCGTAAACACAGCCTGTGGGGCGTTGGTGCGCCGCGGCTGGCCGGGAGAGAGTCCGGGGAGGGGTCTGGACCTGCCGAAGAGGCAAGAGACTTTTACGTTCCTCTTTGTTTCCTGGTGCATGAGGAGAGGGGATTAAGAACGCTGCTTGAGAGAGCTCCAGCCCCAGAGACGGGCGCGAGCCGCGGCTAAGAGTGCGGAGCCCAGAGATGGACATGGGACGCTAGGGCCGCTGCTGCCGCCGCCAGGAGGCCTGTGTGCGAACGCAGGTCACTAGCCACACGCCCTTCCGGGGAGCCTGTGCAGCCCGCCACTGCCAGGGTCCCGGGATCCAGGGACGGCCCCCCCGGGAGAACGCACGGCACGCCTCAGGCTGCAACGTCACGCCGGCCTCTGCCGCTGCAGGCCCGCCCCGCACTCCGTGACCCTCCCTACCCCCCAGCCTGGGTGAGCCAGAGCCTCCGAATCAGCGGCTCCTTTAACCCCGTCCTGTCTGAGCAAAGAACAGACGCCCTCCGGCGACCTACACGCACAGGCGGGGCCAAATCCAAAGCTGAGCCCCTGGGAACTGTGAGAACAAAGAAGATAAAGGGAAATCTCTCCCAGCAGCCTCAGAAGCAGCGGATTAAAGCTCCACAATCAACTTGATATACCCTGCATCTGTGGAATACCTGAATAGACAACGAATCATCCCAAATTAAGGAGCCCTGTGGATGAAAGGCTCTTGGTGCTGCAGCCAGGAGTCAGTGCTGTGCCTCTGAGGTGGGAGAGCCAACTTCAGGACACTGGTCCACAAGAGGCCTCCCAGCTGCACATAATATCAAACAGCAAAAATCTCTGAGAGATCTCCATCTCAAGGCCAGCACCCAGCTTCACTCAACGACCAGCAAGCTACAGTGCTGGACATCCTATGCCAAACAACTAGCAGGACAGGAACACAACCCCACCCATTAGCAGAGAGGCTGCCCAAAATCATAATAAGTCTACAGACACCCCAAAACACACCACCAGACGTGGACCTGCCCACCAGAAAGACAAGATCCAGATTCATCCACCAGAACACAGGCACTAGTACCCTCCACCAGGAAGCCTACACAACCCACTGAACCAACCTTAGCCACTGGGGACAGACACAAAAAACAACAGGAACTACGAACCTTCAGCCTGCAAAAAAGGAGACCCCAAACACAGTAAGATAAGCAAAATGAAAAGACAGAAAAACACACAGCAGATGAAGGAGCAAGATAAAAACCCACCAGACCTAACAAATGAAGAGGAAATAGGCAGTCTACCTGAAAAAGAATTCAGAATAATGATAGTAAGGTTGATCCAAAATCTTGGAGATAGAATGGACAATAGAATGGACAAATTGCAAGAATCAGTTAACAAGGACCTAGAAGAACTAAAGATGAAACAAGCAATGATGAACAACACAATAAATGAAATTAAAAGTACTCTAGATGGGATCAATAGCAGAATAACTGAGGCAGAAGAACGGATAAGTGACCTGGAAGATAAAATAGTGGAAATAACTACTGCAGAGCAGAATAAAGAAAAAAGAATGAAAAGAACTGAGGACAGTCTCAGAGACCTCTGGGACAACATTAAACGCACCAACATTCGAATTATAGGGGTTCCAGAAGAAGAAGAGAAAAAGAAAGGGACTGAGAAAATATTTGAAGAGATTATAGTTGAAAACTTCCCTAATATGGGAAAGGAAATAGTTAATCAAGTCCAGGAAGCACAGAGAGTCCCATACAGGATAAATCCAAGGAGAAACACGCCAAGACACATATTAATCAAACTGTCAAAAATTAAATACAAAGAAAACATATTAAAAGCAGCAAGGGAAAAACAACAAATAACACACAAGGGAATCCCCATAAGGTTAACAGCTGATCTTTCAGCAGAAACTCTGCAAGCCAGAAGGGAGTGGCAGGACATATTGAAAGTGTTGAAGGAGAAAAACCTGCAACCAAGATAACTCTACCCAGCAAGGATCTCATTCAGATTTGATGGAGAAATTAAAACCTTTACAGACAAGCAAAAGCTGAGAGACTTCAGCACCACCAAACCAGCTCTACAACAACTGCTAAAGGAACTTCTCTAGGCAAGAAACACAAAAGAAGGAAAGGACCTACAATAACGAACCCAAAACAATTAAGAAAATGGGAATAGGAACACACATATCGATAATTACCTTAAATGTAAATGGACTAAATGCTCCCACCAAAAGACACAGATTGGCTGAATGGATACAAAAACAAGACCCATATATTTGCTGTCTATAAGAGACCCACTTCAGACCTAGAGACACATACAGACTGAAAGTAAGGGGATGGAAAAAGGTATTTCATGCAAATGGAAACCAAAAGAAAGCTGGAGTAGCAATTCTCATATCAGACAAAATAGACTTTAAAACAAAGACTATTAGAAGAGACAAAGAAGGACACTATGTAATGATCAAGGGATCGATCCAAGAGGAAGATATAACAATTGTAAATATTTATGCACCCAACATAGGTGCACCTCAATACATAAGGCAAATACTGACAACCATAAAAGGGGAAATCGACACTAACACATTCATAGTAGGGGACTTTAACACCCCACTTTCACCAATGGACAGATCATCCAAAATGAAAATAAATAGGGAAACACAAGCTTTAAATGATACATTAAACGAGATGGAGTTAATTGATATTTATAGGACACTCCATCCAAAAACAACAGAATACACATTTTTCTCAAGTGCTCATGGAACATTCTCCAGGATAGATCATATCTTGGGTCACAAATCAAGCCTTGGTAAATTTAAGAAAATTGAAATTGTATCAAGTATCTTTTCTGACCACAACGCCATGAGACTAGATATAAATTACAGGAAAAGATCTGTAAAAAAATACAAACACATGGAGGCTAAACAATACACTACTTAATAATGAAGTGATCACTGAAGAAATCAAAGAGGAAATCAAAAAATACCTAGAAACAAATGACAATGGAGACACAACGACCCAAAACCTGTGGGATGCAGCAAAAGCAGTTCTAAGGGGGAAGTTTATAGCAATACAAGCCCACCTTAAGAAGCAGGAAACATCTCGAATAAACAACCTAACCTTGCACCTCAAGCAATTAGAGAAAGAAGAACAAAAAAACCCCAAAGCTAGCAGAAGGAAAGAAATCATAAAAATCAGATCAGAAATAAATGAAAAAGAAATGAAGGAAACAATAGCAAAGATCAATAAAACTAAAAGCTGGTTCTTTGAGAAGATAAACAAAATAGATAAACCACTAGCCAGACTGATCAAGAAAAAAAGGGAGAAGACTCAAATCAATAGAATTAGAAATGAAAAAGGAGAGGTAACAACTGACACTGCAGAAATAAAAGCGATCATGAGAGATTACTACAAGCAACTCTATGCCAATAAAATGGACAATCTGGAAGAAATGGACAAATTCTTAGAAATGCACAACCTGCCAAGACTGAATCAGGAAGAAATAGAAAATATGAACAGACCAATCACAAGCACTGAAATTGAAACTGTGATTAAAAATCTTCCAACAAAGAAAAGCCCAGGACCAGATGGCTTCACAGGCGAATTCTATCAAACATTTAGAGAAGAGCTAACACCTATCCTTCTCAAACTCTTCCAAAATATAGCAGAGGGAGGAACACTCCCAAATTCCTTCTACGAGGCCACCATCACCTTGATACCAAAACCAGACAAGGATGTCACAAAGAAAGAAAACTACAGGCCAATATCACTGATGAACATAGATGCAAAAATCCTCAACAAAATACTAGCAAACAGAATCCAACAGCACATTAAAAGGATCATACACCATGATCAAGTGGGATTTATTCCAGGAATGCAAGGATTCTTCAATATACGCAAATCTATCAATGTGATAAACCATATTAACAAAATGAAGGAGAAAAACCATATGATCATCTCAATAGATGCAGAGAAAGCTTTTGACAAAATTCAACACCCATTTATGATAAAAACCCTGCAGAAAGTAGGCATAGAGGGAACTTTCCTCAACATAATAAAGGCCATATATGACAAGCCCACAGCAAACATCATCCTCAATGGTGAAAAACTGAAAGCATTTCCACTAAGATCAGGAACAAGACAAGGTTGCCCACTCTCACCACTCTTATTCAACATAGTTTTGGAAGTTTTAGCCACAGCAATCAGAGAAGAAAAGGAAATAAAAGGAATCCAAATCGGAAAAGAAGAAGTAAAGCTGTCACTGTTTGCAGATGACATGATCCTATACATAGAGAACCCTAAAGATGCTACCAGAAAACTACTAGAGCTAATCAATGAATTTGGTAAAGTGGCAGGATACAAAATTAATGCACAGAAATCTCTGGCATTCCTATATACTAATGATGAAAAATCTGAAAGTGAAATCAAGAAAACACTCCCATTTACCATTGCAACAAAAAGAATAAAATATCTAGGAATAAACCTACCTAAGGAGACAAAAGATCTGTATGCAGAAAATTATAAGACACTGATGAAAGAAATTAAAGATGATACAAATAGATGGAGAGATATACCATGTTCTTGGATTGGAAGAATCAACATTGTGAAAATGACTCTACTACCCAAAGCAATCTATAGATTCAATGCAATCCCTATCAAACTACCACTGGCATTTTTCACAGAACTAGAACAAAAAATTTCACAATTTGTATGGAAACACAAAAGACCCCGAATAGCCAAAGCAATCTTGAGAACGAAAAAAGGAACTGGAGGAATCAGGCTCCCTGACTTCAGACTATACTACAAAGCTACAGTTATCAAGACGGTATGGTACTGGCACAAAAACAGAAAGATAGATCAATGGAACAGGATAGAAAGCCCAGAGATAAACCCACGCACATATGGTCACCTTATCTTTGACAAAGGAGGCAGAAATGTACAGTGGAGAAAGGACAGCCTATTCAATAAGTGGTGCTGGGAAAACTGGACAGGTACATGTAAAAGTATGAGATTAGATCACTCCCTAACACCATACACAAAAATAAGCTCAAAATGGATTAAAGACCTAAATGTAAGGCCAGAAACTATCAAACTCTTAGAGGAAAACATAGGCAGAACACTCTATGACATAAATCACAGCAAGGTCCTTTTTGACCCACCTCCTAGAGAAATGGAAATAAAAACAAAAGTAAACAAATGGGACCTAATGAAACTTAAAAGCTTTTGCGCAGCAAAGGAAACCATAAAGAAGACCAAAAGACAACCCTCAGAATGGGAGAAAATATTTGCAAATGAAGCAACTGACAAAGGATCAATCTCCAAAATTTATAAGCAGCTCATGCAGCTTAATAACAGAAAAACAAACAACCCAATCCAAAAACGGGCAGAAGACCTAAATAGACATTTCTCCAAAGAAGATATACAGAGTGCCAACAAACACATGAAAGAATGCTCAACATCACTAATCATTAGAGAAATGCAAATCAAAACTACAATGAGATATCATCTCACACCAGTCAGAATGGCCATCATCAAAAAATCTAGAAACAATAAATGCTGGAGAGGGTGTGGAGAAAAGGGAACCCTCTTACACTGTTGGTGGGAATGTAAATTGATACAGCCACTGTGGAGAACAGTATGGAGGTTCCTTAAAAAGCTACAAATAGAACTACCATACGACCCAGCAATCCCACTACTGGGCATATACCCTGAGAAAACCATAATTCAAAAAGAGTCATGTACCAAAATGTTCATTGCAGCTCTATTTACAATAGCCCAGAGATGGAAACAACCTAAGTGTCCATCATCAGATGAATGGATAAAGAAGATGTGGCACATATATACAATGGAATATTACTCAGCCATAAAAAGAGACGAAATTGAGCTATTTGTAATGAGGTGGATAGACCTAGAGTCTGTCATACAGAGTGAAGTAAGTCAGAAAGAGAGAGACAAATACCGTATGCTAACACATATATATGGAATTAAAAAAAAAAAAAAAGTCATGAAAAACCTAGGGGTGAAACAGGAATAAAGACACAGACTTACTAGAGAATGGACTTGAGACTATGGGGAGGGGGATGGGTAAACGGTGACAAAGCGATAAAGAGGCATGGACATATATACACTACCAAACGTAAGGTAGATAGCTAGTGGGAAGCAGCCGCATAGCACAGGGAGATCAGCTCGGTGCTTTGTGACTGCCTGGAGGGGTGGGATAGGGAGGGTGGGAGGGAGGGAGACGCAAGCGGGAAGAGATATGGGAAAAAAAAAAAAAACACTACTTATAATTTAAATAATAATTTTAAAACAATAAGTTATAATTAGCTTTAAAAAGGTAGAATTCAAGAAAGAGATGATATTATAAATCATTTTAATATAGTGATATCTTGATTAGATATTAATTTAAGTGATAATCATTCAATATTACTAGCATATTTTACATGGGGAGGGTTACATTTGTGAACTAAGTTACCTGTGAGTTGCAAATCTGTAACTTGAGCTAATTAATATTAAGCCTTGAGAATGTTAATCACTAAGTTGCATCCCTTCCCTCTGTCTTCAGATATAGGAACCACATGCTTAGTGGCTGTGGAGAAAATTATTACAGAAAAGCAAATGTACTTTAAAAGAAGTAAATACTGTAGAAACAGAGTACTCAGTAGATGTTCATGAAGAAGAGCCTCTTAAGAAGTAATAGCTGAAAAACTATATACATCGCTTCAATATTAATTTTCATTCAGTACATTGAAATTTTAATTCTGACATGTTATCTCCATCTTTATCTTCTGTAAACCATCAATGTTTTATACAGGTTCATTTCCTTAACTATTATTCCATTCCAAGAAGAATGCCAAGAGATTGCACAACTTCTTCTCTGATGCATTTTAGATTTAGAACTTTAAAAACATTAACTTAAGGTTACCACTCTTTAGAACAAGATTGAATTTCTATGTGTTTTCAGATATAAGTATAGTAACAATAATTTACAAATGCATCAACAACGGTAACAGTAATAAAATAATATATTGTGGGTATTATTTTTTTCTTTGTAACACATTACATTGTAAAAATCACTATTTTTTAATCATTTTATGGTCTTTTCAATATATATCATTAATAGTGTTTTGAGTATCCCAAGATGTTAAAAGATAGAAATACATATTATGAAAACAAGTGTTCTGCTTACAGCTATATTCATATAGAAGATATTAAACCCAGATATTGTGTTTCATCACAGCTGGTTAGTCATCTGAAGGTTATCAAGGACCATGAAGTTCAAGTGCTTGTTTGCCAGACCCTTACTGGATGTGATTGAAGACACTTGTCTAACCAATGACGAATGGGACTTTCAACTGACTGTATATGTACTGACGACACATTTCATATTATCCAGAGAGTTTGTTTTCAATGCCAAGTTAGCATAACCCTTCCCATTTCTGGCACTTAAAAACCTTTGATTGTTCCTCCTTAAATAATTTCTTCATTGTCAGTGTTCCCTTGACTGCCAGGTTAACAGACTCAAGATGGATGGATTTACTTGGTTTTTTTTATGTCCTAGTGATCTTCATTTTTAAAATAATGTAACATTTTTTCATATTGAAATTGATATGTAAAATATTGTTAAAATTTCGTATGTTAAATCATAATGATTTGTGTTGCCCTTTTACCTCTTTTGCACTAAACTATACATATTTCATATGTGCCAATGTAATCATCTGTTTCAGATTATGCAGAAAAATGATTGAAGTTTACCTGGATTTGGAACAGTTCCAGATGTTTGAATCATGCAATCTTACACATTTTTTGCAGTTTTAAAGAGGCCAACCAAAAATATTAAGCTCTTTGAATAATAAACATTTAGTTGGAGATAAACATATTATTTCACTATCCCCAGAAATTACAGCTCAGAGTAAATTGTAAGAAGTGCTTTAGCAGTGGGATAAGGAGGTACAATGTAAAACATACAGATGATGAGTAACTGTTTTGTTAAATGTATATCTGATCAAACTTAACTATGATTGTTTTTATAGAGGAAGAACACTGAGAATGGATAATAAGTTTTGCAGTAATGGAGGTATGACAATTACACTTGATAAAGTCAAAATTATACTCAACAAACATATTTGTATATAAATGACATTTGGGAAGTAAAATCTTTTTAAACTATCTCAAGCTGAATTAACTCTATGTAATAGCAAAGTGAATAACATGTCTCTTACACTTAGCCAGTAGAAAGATTATGTTAGGTAAAATGTATATACAGCACTAGACACCGTGCTTCAATTATACTTGTGTTTCCCTGGGTGTGTTCTTCTGCTCTCTCAAAATATTGAGAATGGTGGGATTTGGGGCAGAGTGTAGTGCCCTCTCTTTAAATTAATGTTTCTGTGCTTCTCCCTATGTCTGTAAATATCCTGGATTCTCTCCTAACAAGGGTGCAAAAGAGGAGGTACAGTCGATCTGAAAAGAGAGAGAAGGCCCTAGGAAGAACAGAAGAGAAAAAAGCCCTAAGTAGTTTTCATCTGAGATGGAAGCATGCCCCCATCTGTTGACCAGATTGTGTCCCTGGATAGGTTGTTTATTGGAGCGTATCCCAGAAACATCAGCCAAGGTGGCTGGCTATGAGAGCATAGGAAAGGTGGTGAGGGCTCAGGGGGGCATTTTTTTTTTTTTTTGGTGGGGGTGATGTCTGTTCTTTGAATTCCAGATCAATAAGAATGTCTGGAAAATGGATTCCATCTGGTTACATGACTCCATGAAGAAGAGAGGCTGTCATTGTGTACAGACTAGTGAATCAGACCTAAACAAAACCCAGAGTTAAGGGAAGTAAACTTTGGGGAGAAATTTCAGCTCCAGAGTAAATGCCAACAAGTGGGGTAAGCTTCCAGCAGGAAGTAAGGGACACCAAAAGGGGGAACCTGCCAGAAATGAATTCCAGCTGGAATACTGCAAAGTGACAGATGTGTGAGGCCCTGTGCTGCAAGTGGTTTACTTCTCTAGTTATCATTATGCAGCTGGATACACTGGGTGAAACCACTTGTTGCATGGACTTCTTGAAGGTTCAGTTAAAGACCTGGCCAAGCCTTAGTAATCCACATTCAATTCCAGGCACAGATTCCTTGAATGTTTTCAAATTAGTTAATGTTATTCTTCTGTTGAAATAGTTACTAAACTACCATTTAATCATGTGTCAATCTGGTAGGCAATATTTTTTCAAAAATCAAAAAATAGAAGAAATTTTTAGTAGAAGATTATTGGGTTATAATTGCAGTGTCTTTAAAATTAAAGCTCACATTATTTTAAGCATTTATTTATACATAGTTTTGCATTATCTAAACACTTAAAAACAAAACAGGACCAGTCTGGTCACAGACCAACCTAAACAAACAAAAAAAACAAGCCCTTAAATTTAGACTTTGTGTTCCCTATAAAAATATGCTACTTACCCTCTATCATCAAAATCACAGAAAACAAGATACATTATTCATCTCTTCCACTTGAGTGAGCACATGAGAGATAAAGACTTCCACACTAGGATTGAGAAGGACTGAATTTGAGACAATGATTTAACATTATGTGATTAATCGTGACAAAATTAGCTAACCACCCATGGACTCTGATTCTTTATCTGCAAATTATTATCTCTAACCTACTTCCTACCTAAGATTTTATGATATAAAATTGACCTCCATTTTTTGAGTACTTGTTCAAATTGAACTTTGTTCAAATTGAACTATGGCCGGATATGACAGTCTATATACTATATATAGTTTGAATGATGGTTAATTTCCATGATGGAAACATAAAAACAAAACACAGATTATCCCATTCCCTAAATAGTAATAGTTTACCAATGTGGTAAACTAGTTATTGTATAGTCCTTTAAATATTAAAACTATTTTATTCATCATTAATTCTTATGAAGATAGACATTTTTACTTTAAAAATCAATATTAGAACCAGAAAGGCATAGTGGAGCAAACTGTCACAGTGTGCCATTTGACAAAGTTCCATTTTAATCTGTGGTGACGTATACACACATATGTATATGGAATGTGTGCATATACTGATGTAAACTCGTGTTAAGTCATAGGTTGCAGCAGGATGAACTATCGGGGTTTCTCCAAATCTAGAAACCAGATTTACCAGGTGGGGTGCAACAAATGAAGCTAATAGCAGTACAACAAATCCCAATTAGCAGTTTTGTGTAGACCAAGGGACTGTGGTCATACTCAGGGAGAAATCTAAGCCCGGATCCAAAGCCTCAGATCAAATCGAATGAGAAAAGAAAAACTGTATAGATGTAAAGTCAAACTGAAATGAACACAAAGAGAAAGTTAGTTTGAATTCTGAGGCAGGAAACAAGATCAAAAGAAGCAAAACAGGGAATAACGACTGATATGAGAAGGAATTAGTATTTCTGGGTCCACTGCTGAGGGTCACATTCCAAAATACTTAGTTTCTACTTCCATGAAAACATTGTATTGGCAGGTATGCTCTACTTCCCAGAGTAAAACAGGCTCTTGGTGTTTATAACCAATGATTACAGCTTAAATTGAAAGTATTTATTCAAGAAGAAATCCTTGAATATTTTTAAAATGCATGTTTGTGTGCATACATCTGTGCATTTATATGAACACCTTCAATTCATTGTATAACATAGTATAAAATAATAGGTAATGGAAATTATAAAAATTGCTAAGAGTCATTGGGTTTTTCTTTGGTCACACACTAAGGTCTTTCTTTGTGTATAATACATGTTGCGATCCCCATATTGATGACAAACTAGGAAATGTTGCTGTTGTTATCCAAAAGGAGAAACAGAAATTTGGAGAAGATAAGTAAATTTCCCAAGTTGACAAAATTCAAGAAGCTGTGAAGTCAGGATTCAGATTCAAGTCTGAGTGTTTCCAGAATTCTTTGTTTTTTTTTACTCTTTCCCCACAAGCTTTAATCTATTTTTTATTGAAGTATAGTCAATATGCAATATTATATGTTACAACTATCCAATATAGTGATTTACAATTTTTTAAAGGTTATACTCCATTTATAGTGATTATATAATATTAGCTATATTCCTTGTATTGTACAATATATTCTTGTAGTTTATTTTATACCTAATAGTTTGTACCTCTTAACCCTTTGCCCCTATATTGCCCATCCCCCTTCTCTCTCCCCATTGGTAACCATGAGTTTATCCCCTATATCTGTGAATCTTTTTTTCTTGTTGTTATATCCACTATTTGTTTTATTTTTTACATTCCACATATAAGAGAGATCATACAGTATTTGTCTTTCTCTGTCAGACTTATTTCAATTTGCATAATGCCCTCCATTTGTGTTGTTACAAGTGGTAAAATTTCATTCTTTCTTATGGCTGAGTAGTATTCCATTGTGTATGTGTGTTTGTGTATGTATGTGTGTGTATATATATACATACACACACACACACATATCACATCTTCTTTATCCATTCATCTGTTGGTGGACACTTAGGTTGCTTCCATATCTTGGCTATTGTAAATAATGCTGCTGTGAACATTGGGATGCATGTTTCTTTTCAAATTAGTGTTTTTGTTTTTTTTGGATACATACCCTGGAGTATCCAAATTGCTGGATCATATGGTAGTTACATTTTAGTATTTTGAGAAACCTCCAGACTGTTTTCCACAGTGGCTTCACCAATTTAAATTCCCACCAACAGTGTAAGAGTGTTGCCTTTTCTCTGCATACTTGCCAACATTTGTCATTTGTGTTGGTTTTCATAGCCATTCTGACAGTTGTAAGGTAATATTTCATTGTGGTTTTGATTTGTATTTCTCTGATCATTAGCAATGTTGATCATCTTTTCATGTGCCTGTTATCTGCATTTGCTCTTTGGAAAAATGTCTATTTAGTTCTTCTGCCCATTTTTAAATTTTTTTTTGGGGGGGGAGGGTGGCAGTGTTGAGTTGTATGAACTGTTTATGTATGCTTGATGTTAACTGCTTATTGGTCGTAAGATCTTCAAATATTTTCTCCCATTCTGTAGGTTGTCTTTTTGTTTTGTCCATGGTTTCCTTTGCTGTGCAAAAAGCTTTTAAGTTTAATTGGGTCCCATGTTTATTTTTTGCTTTTATTTCCTTTGCTTTAGGAGACAGATCCAAAAACATATTGCTGTGATTTATATCAAAAACTGTTCTGCCTACATTTTGCTCAGGAGTTTTATGGCTTCCAGTATTACATTTAGGTCTTTAATCGATTTTGATTTTATTTTTGTATATGGTCCTAGAGAATGTTCTAAATTCATTTTTTTTACATGTAGCTGTCCAGTTTTTCCAGAACCACTTATTGAAGAGACTCTTTTCTAGATTGTGTATTCTTGCCTCCTTTGTCATTGATTAATTGACCATAAGTGTGTGGGTATTTTTTCTGGGCTTTCTATTCTGTTCCATTGATCTATGTGTCTGTTTTTGTGCCAGTACCATACTGTTTTGATTACTGTAGCTTTGTAGTATAGTCTGAAGTCAGGGAGTGTGATTCCTCCAGCTCTGTTCTTTTTCTCAAGATTGTTTTGGCTATTCGAGATATTTGTGTTTCCATACAAATTTTAAAATTATTCCTTCTAGTTCTGTGAAGTCCTTTGTTCTTAATCTCAACACTAGTCTCTATGTTAGACTTGGCTAATATTACTTTACCCAAATGTTCTCAAATATTGTGTTAAATCATTTAATACAGCTGCTAAGTAACCATGAATTTAGGTAATTTTAATTTCACTTTACTTTGCTTATATTCTAATTAAGGTACAATAGGAAGAAAAAGGAGAAAAACCAGGAACTCAAAGAGCACAAAAGAGGACACTGTACAGTCAATGCCTAGAGAGTAAGATAAAATATGCTGAAGCAAGAGAGATACAAAGAAGAGGAAAAATTCCCTCTTTTGCCAAAATTCCTCTTTTTTCCTCATTCTTTTTCTCCACTCAGACACTCTGATTTATTCCTTCTTAAGAAATAAAGTTCAGCATTTATATAGTTAAATTTTGAAATGGAACAAAATTTTACATGATAGATGAGACCTTCTGACTTAGATTCACTTCTACCCTACTTGGCTAAAATTGAGTTGTTTTGTGAATAGAACAGCCTTTTAAACTTTTTTTTTTTCTAATTTTAGGGGAAATGTATGATATATGTAGGTCTAGAAGCCAAGGAAAACTATATCTTTATGACAATTTAAAAAATTTTATAACTTATATGCAATTTTCTCTCTATCACTCTTACAACCTGACAGACAGTTTTATTGAGAGTAAATGTTTTAATTCATAAAATAGAACTTCAGGTTTCAGAGGAAGATTATAATGAAACTAGGAAAATCAAACAAAAGGATTTATAAATCTCTTTCCTTCATGTACACTCAGTCCTGGTAAATACTAGAGATACAAATAAAGGTCATTAGTAAAAAATCTCTCTTTACCTTTAAAGTTACACATGTCTGGCAATTTCACACTCTGAACTGCTTAATCTGCATATTTTGGAGACCATAGAAAGCCTCCACACATACTGTGGATTAAGCTAGAGCTAACTAAAATAATGCCTGATTTGATCTCTCTTGTCCTTCCTTTAATTGATTTACTTAATTGTTCCAGGTACAAATGTCTCTAGTTGGCCAATTCAAGGTCACCATCATGACTCATGATCATTGTCTAGATAAGGACACTATAACTGTTTTAAAAGGAATGTTCCTAAGTAAACAGGGAAACATATTATTAAACTGTGTAATTAAAGTTAGTTGTCATACAATTTCCAAAGATGCATAATAAACCATCAATTTTTTATTTACTCCTAATTCACTAGATTGCAGGTTTATTGAGCAAAAGAATCATAGCAACCACCTCCTCAGTGCTTTGTAGACAAGTACCCAATAAATACTTTTGATAATAAAAGTTGTTACAGTTTTTGTTTCTATTTATTTATCTCTTCTATAATGAAAACCTGAAGCAAGGTTTTATGCATCTGAAATCAGGCCAATTCATAATAAAATAATCAGGTAACTTGTCATAGTACAGCAAAATTATTCACGTGAAAATTTGTTTTACAAGGCATATAAAAATATAAGACCATCACTTTGGTAAGTTATGTTTCTGTGAGAGGTTTTCCTTTAATTTTAAAAAATGTCCCTTTTCTTCTGTTGGTATACTAGCTATTCTTTCTCGTATATTTATAGAGAGCCTACTGTCTGCAAAACACTGTGCTAATCCTGAGGACAAAATGGAAATAATGTGCATATGGCTAAGAGCAAATCTAAAGCAAAAAGGTGTCAAGATTGACAGCAGCTCCTAAGGTTTACAGAGCACACAGGAGCCCCAACTGAACAAACCAAATCATTCTTTTGATATTAAGATTAAGGGAGATTATAATAATAACCCAATTTTAATCTCTTTAGAAATTAGTCTTATTTACAATTTTGTAAAGAGACATAAGAATTTATATTCAAAATTATATTAGAATGAACTATATTCAAAATAATATTTTTCTTCACCAGGCAATATGTTATGAAAAATGTTGTATGAAGATATGAGAAGGAATAGTTAATGATGTCTTAAACTTGCTTATTCCCCATAACTGTTTGCTAGTTTCAAAATATATTTAGGAAGAGTTGGAAATGAGGATTAAGATTCAATAAAACCAAATGTGAATAAAAATTGAACTATGAGATGCTGGTACTATAAAGAACCTTGAATAGCCTCTATGACTTTAACTTTTAAAAAAAAATTACCAAAGAGATAATGATCTGAACATAAGTGCACCAACATCAATTGTCCTTTCTATTTAAAACATAGTAAATGATAGAAAAGACCTTTTTAGAATGAATGACTCCATTGATAGCAAGAATAATTACTGGGAAAGAAAAAGAAACAGAGAGACAGAGAGAAAGGAGAGGCAGACAGAAAATCAGATCTGTAGGCCAATAAAACCATAGCCAATCACAAATAGTGGTGAAAACTGCAGCACAGTTAGAAGAAGTAGGAGTGATTCTTGGGAGCTCTAATTTCACCATGAGAAGACACAAGGAGTGGAGCTTGGGGCACTGATCAAGTGATGGTTTGGGAGTGGCACTTGGACCAACTAGGGTTCTCTGCCAACCTCCTGCCACTATCTCTGGAAAACTAGCTAAACAGCCTCATAGGCTAAAGCTGAAAGTTCAAGTTCTAGTTTGGATGCTGACAAAGCAGAGCAGTGTCCAAGGCAGCTAATTAGACCCAGGTGCAGTGGGACACTTTGGAAGCACCATTGCAAAAAGTCTCTGTCTTCATCAGTAGCCACCAGAGGGGCCAATAATGAACATGACAAAAAGATGAATGGGATTTGTGGACACAAATGTGTCACAAAACATTTGAGGAAACCATTCCTTTAAAGAAAGGCAGAAAGTCCCAAAATAGAGCAAGTGACTCATTAAAAAAAAAAAAAAAAGTTACAGTCAGTAGCCTGTATTCAGTCAGACCCTTTTCAGGGAAAAAACATTAGGAGACGGCCATTTTTTCCTCTCCGCTCTTCTGCCACAAGGATTAAATATAACTCCAAGAACAATTCTTATTTTTTCCTCTTTCATGTCCATTATGCAACTAACATTTATTTTTCTTCCTTCTTAAGTGAATCTCTGCTAATGCTTAAAACATAACATATATTTAATTGTTAATATGTATATTTACCACATCAAAAATGTGTCTAAACATAAGGAAAACATTTCCTTCAGAAAGAGTCACTTGTAATCACATTTTGTACACACAGTTGTCAGTTATCCTACACTTTTAGGGCATTAACTTTGTTAAAATAAAAAAAGTAAAATAAAATAAAGTAAAATATAAAACAAAATAAAGTAAAATAAAATAAATAAAATGAATACCTACTAGGATATTTTTTTCATTAAAAGAAGGAAAAGAATCTCTAGTAACAATTGTGAGACAAATTCTGCCATTAACATTATTCCAGAAAGTCCTTATCTGTTACTTCTCTACCTTTATTCCATTCTACATAAATTCTAAATGCTCTTTCTAGCTCTTAATCAAACCACTCATTACCAGAGCACTCTATACTCAACTCTTCCAAAGGGGGACCTTTTAACATAGTTACATTTGAATATAAATATCTTAACATTCAAGGATGGTTTTTATGGATAAAAGTTAAAGCACAGTAAAGAAAAAGAGTGAACCTTAAACATTGACATTTCAGTAAGCAGGAGATGGATAAGGGCCTCTGAAAGGTATGAAACCCTCAAAATTCATCATACCATGTCGTCAATGAATGATGTTTTAAATAATTTAGTATTTTACTATGAAACCTCTGATTCTAATATTCTGTTTCATTTAAAAAACAGTTTAAATTATACTTACCAATCTTCAAACCTTGCTGTCCCTGTAAAGGTCAATTAAACATCATTTTAATGAGACACGATAATAAGAATGTTTGTATAACTAGATGATATAATGACAAACTGGGTGATTTTCATGACCTTTACAAATGGAGCTAGTTGACAAATAAGTAAGACTGATTATGTGGTCAAATCAATCTGTACTGATGACTATGACAGCTGCAGTGATTTGAGCAAAAATGCTATGGAAACATCCATGCTTACTATCTCAAAGATCCCACTTTACAGCTTGTCATTCTCAAGAGGTAAATAACACAAGCTGTTTCTTCCATATTTTTATTACAGACAGGAGTCCAAGTAGGAAATTAAATTTAGATTCTTTAAGTGATGAATTGTGTAAACATTTATTACATTTTCATCTCAGTAAGAAAGCTAAGCTGACCTATTTTTACAGGGATCATATAAAAGAACATAAGGCAATAATCGTGCATGGATCCAAAGGCTCCATCTGTCTTCATAATCTCTTTTTCCATTGGCTTCACATGGAACTTACTGGTTGCTAGGGTGGGTAGTGCATACTGAAACTTGATTAAAGTTGTAGATGAAATAGCAAGACCTCTTTAGTCCTCACAAACTTGATTCATATAAGAGTTCACAAGCCCTTCCACAGATGATTAATGACACTCTCTCTGCCTGGATGGCAGTGTACTTTCATAGCTCCTCTTTTTACTATAACCAACAGACTTAGATTTAAATATATCCTAGCTATGTGACCTTGGGCAATTAATTCGCTTCACTGAGCTAGTGCTTTCTGGTCTGTAAAATGATGGTTCCATTTACCCTCACAGTGCTTTTGTGAAAATAAAAGAGATAATAACTATATGGCACAACCATAGACCTGGACATGGTAGGAATTCAAGAAATGTCAGTGTTGACCTCCCTACTCACATCATTATTGGTAAAGCAAACATTGAGTCTAGTCATTCATTTCATGAGAGGTGGATTGATTCACATTTTGATTGATTCATCTAGCACAAATACTATTATCATTAGCTTTATGGCAAAATAAAATCCTGACTTATAAACATGGACCTGTACCTACTTGTCATTTTGAGCTACCCACTTTAACCACTAACATAAATAGCATTTATGAAGAATTATCCTAGGGAAAAATAAATTAATATTGAAGGACCAAACTGCTCATTATTGATTTATTTATTATTGTTTCATTAGGAAACAATTTTAATCACTCAGTATATGGTTGTATTTACAATATGTTTCCAGGAGAGAGGTGTAGCAAACAATATGTGAATATATTTATTTCCGTAAACTTAAATTCCTTTAAAAATATATTCTGTTATTTTAAATTTTTTTTCAGTTTCACTTCCATTGTACTGTTATGAGCCAAGCCTATCATCTCTTATCTGGGTTTTGAATTTGCATGACCAATTGGTCTAATTCATTCCTATTTCTCCTTTAATCTATATTTAGTGGTATTTGAGAGGTATCTTCCTAAGTGTTGCTGGATCATTGGTTTTCTTCCTTTAGAGGATCAGGGGACTACACTACTGCGGCATCCCTTCACCTCATTCAGTGTTGTTATTTGCTTTATTTTAATAGAAGACCATTTTCTTGTAAATAAAATCATATCCAAAATATTGAGCTAATTATTTTAAATTCCATTCTCAGCCAGATATTTGACCATTTCAAAACCGTCTAGTTTCTACATACCTCTTCATATTCTGATGTCAGTTACTAATGTATCTGCATTGAGTTTATAGAAAACATAAATACCTAAGTCAGAATAGGTACACTTCCATAAATATTATTAGACTTGCTCTTGTTGATGACCATCATATCTGTACATCATTTAATTACTTATTTTACTTAGTCTGGAAATGCTGTTTTCTTTTTCTATAGTATCTCATTGATCCTACAATACACAGCTCTAATGCTACTGACCCACGCGATTTCCCATATCCCCTTACTTTGTAAGCAATTATACCCATGGCATGTTCTTGTACCTCCGAACTAACAACTATTTCATTCTGTGTATATCACTAGATGTTTTCCTGCCTGTTTCTCACTAGATTTTCTTTTTAGCACCAGGACAAGGCCTTAGATGATACTTTATTTTCATCGTGGTTTTCCCTGTGCCATGAATATATTCAAATCATACAAACAGAAATATACGTCTCTGATGAAAAGAAGCCAATATTGATTTATTTAACTCAAGGATCTACTTCCAAATAAATCATTTTGTCTAGGGCCATTTAGATTTTGTAAATCAAAAAGTAAATGAACGTACAGTAGAACCTGCACAGATTCAAGACAGTTAATTAGTCACGTAAGTCTCATTATGAACCTGGTCACTTATCTCTGTGACCATGTTTTTTCTAAAGAATATCTCTTTGTGTCTTAGCTATAGGATAGTTTCTGTAATGCAAAATGCATGACAGTGAGATCTGCTCCTTTTAAAACTCCTTTCTTCAATTCAGTGCTTGTATGAGTTACCAAATAACAAAACCTACCCTACGTGGTTGGTTAAACATGATAGAAGTTTCTCATTCTGGAAAATCTGGATGTGAACAGCCCATGGCTGGTTTATAATTCTTAGCAGTCGTATGGAACCCAGTCTGCTTCCAGCTTTCCTTTCTGCCACTGCTAGTGTTTACCCCCCAATCTCATGGACCAAGAATGACTTCTAGCCATCATCTCCATGCAGGGCTGACTATAAAATTTCCTGGGGCACAGAAGAAAAGTAAAATATGGGACTCCTTTTTCAAAAAACAGGAAAAAGATACTGTTAAGGGCAGTAAAGTATATAAAGTCACTTATTCCTTCTGCAGTTTCTTTTTCAGCTTATTAAAGTGTTTTGTCAAAATTTGCTATTAATGTTCTTCTAAGAAAAGCTCAAATTTTTTATTATGAGTATGAATTTTACTACTTACCTTTATATTGCATGATGCTAGTTTTAGATGTAAATGTAAAAGCATTTAACTCATATAGGTAGTAGCCAAATACACAATTCATATTTCATACCTCATACATCCAGAATGGTGAAAACAGTGCATGAAACTAACTCAAATGGTTTTTTGGGTTTTTTTTGACATATGCACAATGTAGCACCACTCTTTACCTTCACCTTCCTGATGAGTAAGTGAAGAGTAAAAGGAGAAACAACTTAGATGAGTGTTGCTTTATCTTTCCCCTTCCTTCCAGGTCATCATTTTTGGCATATGTGGTTGGCTAATACAAGGAATTAAGGACACAAGTAAGAAAGGATATGATAGGGGTCCCTATCCTTTGTGTTTCTTAGAATACCAATTGCCTTCTTCCTAAATTAGAAGCAAGTTTTTCTTCAAATACAAAGCGTGGTCTCTTAGAACTGACAGCATTCACTACTTATTTAGTCAAATACATAACATGTTTATCTTGTACTCACTTTGCATCTTGCTGAACTCTCACATATTGTCCACCAGAATTCTCATTTTATGAGGCATTGAGAATGCTGCACATAAAGAAGTAATGAATATCTGAAACACATATTGCATGTATGTCTGTGCTTCAGTTACAAAACATAAAAGCTCAAAGGTAAAATTCAGAATTTCTGGAAGGCTATAGTAGGGCAATTAATCAAGTGTGGGGCTTCTCTATGCATCAGGTCCTATGTGATCACACTGTCTGAATGGACATGAAACTGGCCATGTCTCCATATTCTACCTTCAAGGAGGTTAGAAGGAGAAGAGAAGGGGCAAAGAATCTGCATCAGCTTGTTCTCTTTTTCTTTCTTTCTTTTTTTTTTTTTGGCCACACTGTGTAGCATACTAGATCTTACTTGGCATGTGGGCTCTTAGTTCCCCCACCAGGGATTGAACACACGCCCCCTGCAGTAGAAGCACGGATTCTTAACCATTGGACTGCCAGCAAAGTTCCTTGCATCAGCTCTCTTTTAAGGAAATTTCCCAGAAGCTGTCACATCCTAATTCTATTCAAATCCATGGGCCACAACTTTGCTATGAGGCTGCAACTAGCTGCAAGGGAAGCTGGGAAACATCATTTGTATTGCAGGCAGCCATGTACTCAGCTCAAGATTATAGGCATGGAGAAAGGTAAGCAAGTGTCTATGCTATAAGATTTCTTATGTCAAGCACCACAATGGAGAGGAATTGTTCAAAAGTGATTTTAGCTTTCCAACTAGAAGAATATTTTCTTAATAGCTTCTAAAAATTAGAAAATGTTAGTGAATATTCACTTTGCAATTGAAGGCAGCTTGCTAAAAACCAAACAAAATAACTGTACATTAAATTTTAGTATTTTGATCCATAATACCTGTTTCTTTGTGAGAAAATCTTATCAGGCCTGATAATCTCACAAGATGAGTTTCAAGATTTTAAATTATCTTTCAAATACAAAATTGTTTCTGCTTGTTACTGTTTTTAATTAAAGACATATATAGCAGATTAACTTATCTAAGACTTTCTCCATTGCCATATAGAGATTTCAATTAAATTGTAAAATCATCCCTTTATTTGACCCTCACGATAATAACCTTCAGGGTAGATACTATTATGCCCATTTTGTATGAGAACAAATAGGATTTTGAGATGATAAGAAACCAAAGGTCCCATTACTACAGATAGCTTTCCCTCAAATATTGGTCCTTATATTTTAATATCCTTTCTCTTTTTATTCAGTTTTCATTTTGGATATGTTTCTTGAAGAGAGAGACAGAGAGACAGAAAGAGTATGTATAATTCTGTGAAAAGTTTAGTATTCTGAAAGAACTAGCATATCTGAGTTCTAGATATATTTATCTCAATGCATAGCTGTGTTACATCAGAAAATTGTTTTAATCTCTCTGGGTAGAAATTTCTTCTTTTTAAAATTAAGGACATTATTTAAGATCATCAATTTTCAACCTGTGGTCTATGGACTTCTTGTTTCAAAGACCCATAAATTTTAAGTTACATTTCATTTTTAATATACAGTTGATTCTCATTTTTCATGTTATTTGTGTTCTAGAAAGTTGCCAAGAACATTAAAATGGAAATGTTAAATCATTGCTCCCGGGGAGGATTTTACACACACACACACACACACACACACACACACACACATTATAATCTTAAATCATAACAGCTCATCAAGTCATTCTGGTAGATTCTATTTTCTTTCTTTAACAAAAAAGAAAAGCATATTCAGAAGTGCTAAGTTACTTGCCTGAAGCTACCTAACTAACAGGTGCCAGAGCTGGGATTCACACCCCTCCAACGGGCCCCAGAACAAGAGCTTCTTTCACTGCACTGCTTCCTACCATCTCCATCCTCTGCTCATCTCTGAATGAGAACTGAAGGAAACAGGCAGTCTCGTTTTTCCACTTCAGCTGGAAACAGGAGTGTTGGGCAACTCAATTTTCTGCAGCTTTGCACATGTCCAGAAATGACATGAAAGTGCAGTGAATATCGATTTGGGGGTTAAAATAAGTTTTAGCATGTAGATGTACTTGCACATATGGAATCTAAGAATAATGAGGATGAACTATATTGACTTTTAAAACAAATATGAAACAAGATGCATAATCATTGTATTATATCCCTTGCTAATGCACTGATAAACACCATCTGCATTTCAATGCAAACATGAGTATATATTTTAAGTTCTTGAAAATGTGTCATCGATTAGGAGGTGTCAGATCTGCACTTGTCTTTCTCTCAATCTTTCTCTTTCTTTTTCCCTCTTAACATATGCCTGTGCATGTCTACTCATGTAAAAATGTGCCGGGAATACATTATTCCAGCACATGCAATGTCTTCCTCAATTAAATGTCAGGCAAGACTCAAATGCATGTTTGGTGCATGTTCCTGTCATGGTGTGATAGTCCTTAGTGGTAAGTTATATGGAGGAAAAGGTATTTGAGCTGACAGTGTCTGATAGGAGATCTGACCTGATGCTGAGGGGGGAGGAGGTTGAGTAAGAAATGCTCCCCTCTAGGGCTTCCCTGGTGGTGCAGTGGTTGAGAGTCCGCCTGCCGATGCAGGGGACACGGGTTCGTGCTCCGGTCCGGGAAGATCCCACATGCCGTGGAGTGGCTGGGCCCGTAAGCCGTGGCCGCTGAGCCTGCGCGTCCGCAGCCTGTGCTCCGCAACGGGAGAGGCCCCAACGGTGAGAGGCCCACGTACCGCAAAAAAAAAAAAAAAAAAAAAAAGAAAGAAATACTTCCTTGAGGGATGAGTAGGAGTTAACTAAGGACAAAGAGGGGGGACAAGAGGGCTCCAAACAATGCGAACAACATTAAAAAAGACTCTCTGGGGGTTTGAGCCTAATGTATAGGAAGAGAGGAAAGAAGCTGCGTGATACTGAGCACAGAGATTTGGAGATGTGGGCAGTGGCTAGGGCACACAGAACCCTGTAAGTCTTTGTCAAAAGAGTGGTGGAAAGGCAAAGTGTGGTCTAAGCAGACAGTGTCAAGGTCAAATATGTTTTTTGAAAAGGTTGCTCTGTGTGCCATGTGGATAGGTGATCAAAGGGGGGTAAAAGTTGATATGGAAAGATTGGTTAGTAGGTTATTTCAGTAGATGAGAGGAGGTGTAATTGTAGCTTGGACTAAGGACGGGTGGAACAGATGAAGATAAAATTAATTTTGTACATATAATTAATTGATTTGTATATAATTTCATTATATTACCATTTGAATGAAGTTTAAGGATCTTTCAGAGGAGAAAATGTTTTTGGATGAATACCTGCATGCATTAGACAAGGAGTACTTTCTATATTTTAAAGCTACCAGGAAATAAGCAAAGAATTAGAAGTATAAGTGATGGTTATTATCATCAACAAAGTATCTTTAATGGCAGTGTGTATTTGGTCATTTGTGGTACTGATATATGATGGGGGAAAAAAGGAATCTATAGAGTTAATATAATGGTAGCTCTCAGAAGCTATTCCTGATCACGGTCTATTTTTAAATTTGTAAAATAAGAATTCTATATGTGACATATACATGTATTTAAATGCATCCACCCCTTATATACTATTTGGCAGAATTGAAAGTTAGTGACAGAGTTAGTCAATTATCAGCAATATGCTATAACCAAAAAGATTGGGAATTATTATCTTAGCTGCTAAAAAGTGTATTATTTTTCAACGTTAAAAGAAAGACCTTAAAATGGTAACAATTTTATGCTCAGATTTTTCTCCAGCTTGTTTAGGATTATTTTCCTTCAAGTATTACTAAGCCTGCTTGGTGTAAGGCCGCCATATGAACCTTAACAGTTCCTGTCAGATTATTAATACTTCCTGTGTTTTCTCAGTAGGAGATTTAACAACCTAAAGAAGGCCAATGGCAGGCATGGTCTCAGCTCATTTTCTCCACACTTTTTGTTCAGTGAAGATGCATTCCATCCAAGATCTTAAAATAGAACATAACTCTGCCATGTCGTCTTAGCAAATTGTTACTTACAGGTTGGATTGTTTTTAATGCACCAGAGCAACATTTTCTCTTTAGAATTGAAATACAGGAAGATGTCTGATTCCTTCTGAAGACAAAAGAACACTCCATCCCAGCATATCTAGCAGATGTTCTCTTCATAGGCAGAAAAAAAACCATGGCAAGTTACTGTATCCAGCTGGTTCCTAAATCATTCTGAAATTCTCCCTGTCTACTCCCAAAAGATGTAAATTGGCCCATAAAGAGAACAGCAGGCAACATGACTATAAATAAAGGCCACAGAAGAACTCATATTGCAGGAGGAAGCTAATGAAAGTTAGGAAAAAATGACCATTGTTGAGTAAAGTAGGCAAATTAAGACCTCTCTATGAATTTACTACTACATACAGAGGGTTTAACGATCAGCCAGGAAGTATTTATCTTTTTCTTCTTTCATTCGCAATCATACATTGCTTTATTTTCCAATTTCCCAGATCCTTATTTTGACTTTGTCAGAGGGCCTGAAACAATGAAGTACAATGAATAATTCCTGTGCACAGAGATTTTTAAGATGCAATACTTGAAGTTCTGGTTTCTGGTCCAACAGAAAAAAGTTGGAAGTCATCACTCCATTCTCACAACAAGTAAAAAGCTGAACAAACTAAAAATCAACAACTCTTCTTAGCTCAGAGAACTGAGCTCATAAGGTAAAATTCTGCTCTGGAAACCGAAGAGACAGATAGTCAGATGCAGAGAATAAAGGTTTATCATGAGAAGAAGCTTAGGATCAGAAGCCCAAAACTGAAGCCAGTATCAGTAGAAACACATTAATTGCTGGAGGCTTAGTGTGGACTAGATCCAAGGGAACCCAATCTTGGGGACCCCCCTCTTTCCTGAATTTTATTGGGTTGGCCAAAAAAATTTGTTTGGGTTTTTTTGTAACATCTTTTGGAAAAACCCAAACGAACTTTTTTTGGCCAACCCAATACTTCCAGAAGCCCTATAAGTTTCTCACTCTGAAGATCTGAGAAAAAATCCCTTTGTGCTTCCAGCAGGAAGAGGGAAAAAGCAGCCATTTTGAAATAAAACACAAGAGCTCTCTGTTTTCCTTAATAAGGCTTCTCTTCAAGGGAAACTCTTTTACCAGAACCTGGCCAACTAAGGTTTAACCAAAGCCTAACCAATCTGGGGAAGGCTAATAACTCCAGCCTGCTTTAGCTGTCGATGTGAAAGAAGGGAACTGTCCAACTCAGGTTCACTAAGAGACTAAGACCTAATCATAAGACTATAGAATGCTTTCCCCACAATTTGCCTTCACATCAATAGGGCTCCTATGAGATAACCAGAGATTTTAGCTAAAATTGCTATATCCCTCAGGCTCTATTTTAGGAGTCCATAGGAAAACCAAAGGGTAACGAGGCAGGCCAAAAAGAACACTAGAGGAGATTTTAACCTCTGACACTACAGCTACAGCAAACAGTAAACAGCCTAACTCCTAGTCAGATAAACACAAAACCTCACACTGAAGCTGTGTCTTAGCCCCTTTTACCCAATACCTCATGTCTGGCTTTCAACAACAACAAACATTAATTGGAAAAGATACATGTGCCACAATGTTCATAGCAGCATTATTTACAGTTGCCAAGATATGGAAGCAACCTAAGTGTCCATCAGGAGAAGACTGGATAAAGAAGATGTGGTGTATATATGTACATATACAATGGAATACTACTCAGCCATAAAAAGAATGAAATTTCGCCATTTGCAAAAACATGGATGGACTTGGAGAGTATTATGCTAAGCGAAGTAAGTCAGACAGAAAAAGACAAATACTGTATGATATCACTTATATGTAGAATCTAAGTAAAATAAACTAGTAAATTTAATAAAAAAAGAGACTCATAGATACAGAGAACAAACTAATGGTAAATAGTGGGGAGAGCGAAGGGGAGAGGGGAAAGAGAGAAAGGGATTAAGAGGTACAAACTATTATGTATAAAATAAATATGCTACAAGGATATATTATACAGCACAGGGAATACAGCCAATATCTTACAATAGCTATAAATGGAATATAACCTTTAAAAATTGTGAATCACTGTGTTGTATGCCTGTAACTTATATAATATTATACATCAACTATATCTCAATAAAAATGAATTAATTAATTCTAAAAATTAATGAGAGACATTTACTACAGGTCCAGGAAGTTCAAAGATGACCAACCAGGATGAATATCAAAAAAAAATCCACTACACCTAGGTATATCGTGTTCAAATTGTGGAAAATCAAAGACAGAGTTTTGAAAGAAGCTGGGGGACATGGGTAAAGGGAACCTTACCTGCAGAAGAACAAGGAAAATAACTACATCAGACTTCAGAAACCAGGCAAGAAAAAAGAGAATGGGACAAATGTATCAAGTGTTAAATATAAAGTGTCAATAAAAAAAATCACTGACCTAGTATTCTGAACCTAATAAACCATCCTTCAAAAATGAAGGTGAGATAAAGACATTGTGAGACAAACAAAACTGAGTGCATGTCTCACCAGTAGAACTGCCTTGCAAAAAAATGATAAAATAAGTTCTTCAGGGAAAAGGAAAAGTATATAGGTCAAAAAACAGGATACACATAAGTAAAGGAAGAGTTCTAGAGAAGGAATAAATGAGGTAAAACAAAATCTTTTCTCTTATTCTTAATTAATATAGTAAATAATCGTTCAAGATAATAGTGACAATGTATTTGGTGATTATCGCTTATGGATATGTGAAATGAATGACAGAAACATTATAAGTGATGGGATAGAGGAATTGGAAATACTTAGTTATGAGGTACTTGCACTATTTGTGAAGAGGTGTTGTGTTATTTGAAAGTGGACTTGGGTTACTTGTGAAGGTATACTGAAAATCCTAGGACACCAATAAGTTTTTAGAAACTAAGTATAATAATATGATAGCACAGGAGGAAAACTGAATAATATGAAATGCCCAATTAAAATTACAGAAGGCAAGGGCTTCCCTGGTGGCGCAGTGGTTGAGAGTCCGCCTGCCGATACAGGGGACACGGGTTTGTGCCCCTGTCCGGGAAGATCCCACATGCCGCAGAGCGGCTGGGCCCATGAGCCATGGCCGCTAAGCCTGTGCGTCCGGAGCCCGTGCTCCGCAACGGGAGAGGCCACAACAGTGAGAGGCCCGAGGACCGCAAAAAAAAAAAAAAAAAAAAAAAAATTACAGAAGGCAAGAAAGAGTTGAAGACAAGAGAAAACAAAGAATAAGGACAACAAATAGAAAACAGTTATAAATACTATAGGTATTCATCCAATTAGATCAGTAGTCATTTTAAACGTGAATGTTCTAAATATACCAAGAGACAGAGATTGTCACAGTGGATAAGAAAAACAAAACCCAATAATAAGTGTCTATAAGAAACCCATTTTAAATATAAAGACACAGATGAAATAAAGGGATGGAGAAAGACATGCTGCTAACACTAATTTTAAAAGGTTAAAGTAGCCCTATGTTAATTTTAGACAAAGATGCAATACCAGATTTCATTTATATGTATATAACACATAATAGTGGAGTGCTAAACACCTATCAGGCACTGTTCCAAGCATTTTACAAATATTAATACACTGAATCATTTAGTACTCACAGAAACTCTGTGGGCCAGCTACTATCATTGTCCCCATTTTACAGACAGGTAAACTGAGGAATACACATATATCAAATAACTCACACACCTTGGGCTTCCCTGGTGGCGCAGTGGTTGAGAGTCCACCTGCCGATGCAGGGGAACACGGGTTCGTGCCCCGGTCCGGGAAGATCCCACATGCCGCGGAGGGGCTGGGCCCGTGAGCCATGGCCGCTGAGCCTGCACGTCCGGAGACTGTGCTCTGCAACGGGAGAGGCCACAACAGTGAGAGGCCCGCGTGCTGCAAAAAACAAAAACAAAAACAAAACTCACACAACTATTAAAGTGCACCCCTAAGTGTAGTCTATTGTACCCAGGTAGGTTTGCTCCTGAATATCTGTCCTTAAGCACTACACCATGTTCCTTCCTACTGCCATCCATATATTTGTATCATTGCTCCTTATTGTAAAGGTATTCAGAGTCTATCTTGAGGAAGATGGGATATTTTTTCCCTTTTGTTTTCAGAACTGTATGTTTCTTCTAGTGTTAATTTTTCCGTATTGTTTATCTCATGGGCAATCTGCCATATAAGAAGTCTTCCTCAAATGTCTGGTGATCTCTGGGTTCCTATTTATATTTAAGAACAAGATAGGAAAACTGCCAGAGGATCACTTATGAGAACAGGACTGGTTGAGTAGCCTTTGGAATTTATAAATGAGAAAGCTTTGTCCTGGGGTGCTAGTGCCGTCAGAAAAAATGCCTTGATTATCCTGAGACGATTTATTCAATCTCTTTATAGAAGAACATGCCAATATTTTGCCTGGATAAACAGCTAGAAGTTATAAATTACTTAAATTACTTAAATGGGAAAGCCTAGACTTTCTCATTTAAAGGCCTTGTTTTCAGGTCCACTTTTCTCTTTCAACCTGGTAATTATACCATCTTTGAGTTATCAGACTTTCGGCAGATATTATCCTATTTGACTATTTTCTCCTTTGTCCATATTCAAGGCTATGTTTTCCACTGCTGTATTTCCCCCATTAACCACCCCTCCATCAGATTTATACTTTCTAGAAATGTGTACAAATCTAACATTTATTGCTGTCCTTTCTCCCGTTCTCTTTATAATGAGGGATTATGGCTTTTGTATTTCTTTACCATCTTTTCAGTTGATTATAACATGGGAGGAGATAAATGGAATATTTAGTCTATCGTGTCTACTGTATTAAAAGGGAGATACTCTATTTGATCCAAGGAGAAAAACATTTGTAACTAAACAATACAACTAAAAATTAGCAGTGTAATTTAGTTTACAAAAAAACTACTTTCACAGTCTGATTTCTTCTTTCAAGAAATTGTGTCAAGTAGATCATTCTTTTTCATCATTTTATATAAGAAAACGAGTGGATAAATAAATGAACAAGTGAATAAATAAATAAAAAGAAGCACTCAAACCCATGGCTTCTCATTCTAAATCCTGTGCTGTTTCTTCTACTTGATGTTTAATGTTCCATTCAAAGCAAATAGGCAAACAAAGTAGCCTTCCTTTCTACCATCTCAGTAAGTCCCTACAAGGGAAAATAATGGCTGAGTTAAATTAAATTAAATTAGATGCAAAGATTCATTATTGATTCTTTGAGGCTAAGTAATCAGAGAAGAAATCGTGACGATCTCCTTGGTAGAAGCTGTTAAGCATTGCAAAGACTGCCTGCTTAGAGAGTAAAAGACTAGAGTAACAAGTCAATAAAATAATTGGACACACACACACATATGCACGCATGCACGCACTCATGGCAAGTATTTTTTGCAAGATCTTTAAATGTCATCTCTATGCCCTCAATATGGTATACCTTTAATCCATTCTCCACGATGGTAAATTATTAGATAAGGCAGCTCCACATGCTTTCTCCACCTCCCCAAAGCTGCCCTTCAGTGAAGTAACAAAACCATGTAAGATAATAAGACTTGGGGAGATGTGAAGATCATGAAATGATGGATGGCCTGAAATTTATTGTTCACATTTTATATAAAGTGGAAAGAAACGGGGGATATATAGAATTTTGAGAATTTACAAGATAAATTGTCACAAGGTACTGGGAATAGATATAAGAAAGATGAATGGGGAATGTAAATGTAGATAATAGCCAACTTTGATTTTATCAACTATTTTAAAGGTACTTAGGAGAAATGTGAAGAAGGTAGATTGCTTGGGAACCAGTTTGGTTGAAAGAGAAAAAAAGACAAACAAACAACTTAAAAGATATGTGTTTGATTTCCAGGGCTACTGTTTGCTATTTTTTTGATTCTCAGTGAGTCACCTAAACTTTCTGAGTTTGACATCCACTTCTGTATCATAACAGAAAGTGTAGTACCTTCCTCTTATCAGTGTGAAGTTTAAATGTGGTAATGTATGGAAGCATTTTAAAATTACTGTACTGTGCATGCTATATTCTCAGTCGCAAAGTATGGGTATCAGGTGACCAGGATTAATTGAATGCTTGACTCTTGGCCAAACCATAAAACTATGGAACAAATGATTTCTTGTCTGTCAACATCATTTATCTATTATTATTATTTGTTTTTGCGGTACGGGGGCCTCTCACTGTTGTGGCCTCTCCCGTTGTAGAGCACAGGCTCTGGACACGCAGGCTCAGCGGCCATGGCTCACGGGCCCAGCCGCTCCATGGCACGTGGGATCTTCCCGGACCGGGGCACTAACCTGTGTCCCCTGCATCGGCAGGCGGACTCTCAACTACTGCGCCACCAGGGAAGCCCCAACATCGTTTATTTTTAATAGTAAAATTTATGATTAGTATATGCTTTACATGGAGTCTTGGAGTGGGGGAAGTTGAATATTCAGGGCTGGTGGCACAGATAGAATATGCCTACATGACTAGCTCAACATAGAGATCTTCAGCACAAGCAGAATTTGGGCTCCTGGTACCATGGTCTTTTGCTGATGATTCAAAACCAGATGACAATATGCTTTTTTTTTTTTGACCTGGCCTATACCTGAGATCTCTGGAGACTTTTCGGTGCATACCTTTCCTTTGTTGTTACTGGTCTGAACTTTTGCCTGTAACAAAGGAGATCTGGGAATAAAAACTGAGTTTTTTGTGTCCTCTCAGCAATACAACACTTAAAGTGATTAGTGTATAATTAATACAAACCTGATAAATGTCACACTTAAAAAATGTTTTTCTGGGTCACACTCAGTGTATAATTTGCAAATGTTCTCCTGAGTGCACATAAAGATTAAATATTAAGAACAAAAGTTATTTCTATGAATCAGCAATATATAAAGGAAAATACAATTAAACAAAAATAATATACTTTGTAACAACTTTCAAACAAACATTCTGTGATTTATAACCTTAGTTACAGTGTTTTATGAAGTTACTAAGGAAACTATTAACCCTTGTACATATAAAAAAAGTTATAAAATTAGCTTATTATTCCACAAATGATGATTGGTCTCCTACAGTGTCTAAAGCACTGTGCAAAGTTCTGAGATACAAGGGGATATCCCTGTTGTTGTAGAGTCTACAGCTTGGCAGAAGAGACTTATATTAAACAAATATACAAATAGACATATTGAAGTGCTTTATATGAAGTAAAATAGCGTTCTGAGAGCAAATAATGGCAGAGGGTGACTTTTGCATTGATTTTCCATGATCACTACCTAGAATCTGTCTGTGTGGACACAGGGTTTTAATGGCATCTTGAAGAATAAAGAGAAATTAGAAAAGAAAAGTTTGAGGGGGGGGGAACATTCTAGGCAAGAAAAACAGCATATGGCAAGATATGGAAGAATTTAAGGTGCGTTTTAGAGGTTAAGTATTCAAAATTTGGAAATGGTTTAGATGAGGAAGATGAAAAAGTGTGATTATGACTGGATATGGAGGGGAGAGGTAAAAGGTTGAGTTCCAGAAAATTTGAGGTTGAGATTCCTGTGAAATGTTCAAGTAGAGAAATCAAGTATTTAGTTTGTATACAAATCCAAATTGCAAAGGAAAGTATAAGGTAGAAATGTGTAATATTCCTTAGCCAAACACCGTAAGAATGAGAACAGGGTCCAGAATATTGCAAAGAGGAATTTCACAAAATTTGGAAGACAAGAGAAGAATCCTTTAAAAAAAAAAAAAAAAAAAAAAAAAGAGTGCTCAGTTGTCTTGAGTATTGTTATCTTCAGTACCTTAAACATGGAAACCTCTGCATCATAGGGTTTGAAACTATCTGCTAAATCTTAAATCAGTACCAGATCGTACAAACATATCAACCCACTTCTCACTAAACTAGAGAAACAGGAAAGTTGTTCCCAGATGAGAATCATCAGGCCAGTGAGAGTAGGGAGAAGAAGTTGTAGAATACTCGATATACATTTTTCATAGTACATTTGCCTTTTCAAGGTATCTCCACCACCTCTCCTGTCTGTAAAACGAGGAATTGAAGATAAACTGAAAATAACTGGAGTGGTCATTCTCCAACTCCAAAGCCACTTCAGCCTTATTTTCTTGTTTAGCACTTCTGTCTTCAATTTTTTCATATCTTCAACCTGATATTTCTTGGACATAGCTGTGTTTATGAACCAATTCTATCAATGTGAGCAATACATACTTACACTACAGGTCATGGTAAGAGCTGCACCATCCCTGTCTCCTCTGCTGTGGTACAGGTTGCTGCCTGGTTACCACATTGCCTGCCTTCTCTTCTTCCCATCGCTCCCACCTAGAGAGCAGTAGTGGACACCCACAGTGTAATGATACAGGTCAACCAAATGAAGGAGGGTAAGAGGTTACCACATAGTGAAACACAGAATGCTCTCACTTATGTTTCCCACATGTGAATCTGTCCTTTAAAGACCTGACTTAATGCACATGCTTGTATCGTTTAAGTCATAACATTCTCCACACTTTATTTTTTTGTTTTCTCAGTTTTTGAAACTAGCATAAGGATGTTATAATGTGCCATATGCACATTATTACCCTCACTGTAGGTGTCTATTGATAATATGCATTCTTCTATGATCCTAGAATGGAGCAGAAATATTGTGGTTAGTATATAATCTCCTTGTAACTGAGAAAAATATTGTAAAAGGATTTTATACTATTCATCTGCAGATTAATGTTTCCTGTATTTTAAAAGACACGTTACCAGCAGCAGATGAATGGAATAAAATGTTTAATTAAAGTCAGTCATAGCCTGCTGGCGAGAAATGACCTTACCTTCAACTCAACAATGGGAGCAAAAGCATCTATTGTTTTCATTTTAAAGGAATTCAATGAACAATATTATTTTTTGGCTCAATTCAAAAGACATTTATTGAGTGGTTATTAGATGCAAGTATTTTGGGGAGTTTCAAACATGGATATGAAAGTATTATGTCTCTAAGAAGGTCACAATCTGGTTGTCCAGATAAACATAGGCCACAGGCTGTGATGTATGTCATATCTGTGCAAGTGATATGACAGGGACAAGAGAGTGATGTTGAGGATGTGGTATAAAGATTTCAGCAACGCTTTCACTGATGAGGTATTTTTCAGATGGGATATAAAGAAAGAACTGTACTTTCAAAGAGTAGAAAATAGAGAAGAAATATGAGTCAAGCAAGTAAATCTGCCTCGTACATTGCAGTGCTGAGTACATGATTAATTTTTGATCACTTACCAAACCTTTTCCTCCTGGACATCCTGATCTCATCCATGACAGCACCCCTGAGAAATTTTCCCAAGTCAGAAAGTTGACAAGCCTCCTTGAGTCCTCATTTTAAATTATTTCCCCACAATATTTTCTGTCATCAAATTCTGTCAATTATATCTTTAAATATTTCTCAAATCTGTCCCTTTTAAACTTCACTGTTTGCCACTACGTAGCTTCAGACTTTCCTAATTTCTCATTTGTGTTACTTAAAAGTCTCTTAATCAATGTCTTTAATCTATTCCCAGCCACAATTTATCTTCTACATTTGAGCCAGAATTAACCTTAAATTGCAAATGTAACTGTGTCATTATCCTACTCAAAATCTGTTAATGACTTCCTAATGCCTTCAAGGCTCTGCTTCACACTCTTTGATCTGCTAGAAAAGGTCCTCCATGATTTGGGCCCAGCTTCCCAACTTTATATCTATCACTCACGACTCTTTGCTACCCTGAGTCCAGTGCTCTTCAGACTTCAAATCAGTCTCTTTTTCTCTCCCTCCTTTCTTTTCTCTCATAACACACACACACACACACACACACACACACACACACACACACATACCTTTATATCTGTGGTTCATTTACTTAAAAACATCATCTCTCTTGCCATTTCATGTAGCTGACTCTTTCTTATTCTTACTTATTCTTATTCTTATTCTTCACAGACAACACCTTTACTAGCAGGTGGAAGCTCTAACTGACCTCTGAAACCTATGTAATTGGTACAGCCTCTAAGGAGAACAGTATGGAAGTTCCTTAAAAAACTGAAAATAGAGCTACCATACGATCCAGCAATCCACTATTGGGCATACATCCGGAGAAAACCATAATTCGAAAAGATACATGTACCCCAATGTTCACTGCAGCACTATTTACAAAAGCCGGGACATGGAAGCAACCTAAATGTCCATCAGTGGAGGAATGGAAAAAGAAGATGTGGTACATATATACAATGGAATATTACTCAGCCATAAAAAGAAACAAAATAATGCCATTTGTAGCGACATGGATGGACCTAGAGATTGTCATACTGAATGAAGTAAGTCAGACAGAGGAAGACAAATATCATATGATATCACTCACATGTGGAATCCAGAAAAATGGTACAAATGAACCCATTGACAAAATAGAAGTAGAGTCACAGATGTAAAAAACAAACTTATGGTTACCAAGTGGGAAAGGTGGGAGAGGAATAAACTGGGAAATTGGGATTGACATATATACACTACTGTATATAAAAGAGATGACTAATAAGAACCTGCTGTATAGCACAGGGAACTCTACTCAATACTCTGTAATGCCCTATATGGGAATAGAATCTAAAAAAGAGTGGATATATGTATAACTGATTCACTTTGCTGTACAGCAGAAACTAACATAACATTGTAAATCAACTACACTCCAGTAAAAATTAATTAAAATATAAGTTATATGCTCCTCCTATATGTCTCCATAGAACACTTTGCATATCTTTGCCATAGCACTTATCACAATGTACTATACTTGCCTATTTGTTTGGTTTTTATTTGGTCATCATGACTAACTGGAGAGCATTGTCATAATCAGACATTTTTTAGTCTTTATCTCTAGCACTTCATCCATTACCTGCACATAGTGAATAGGAGGTTTCTTAAATATTAATGAAAGAAAAAGTGAACAAATAAAGGGGTGTAAGTAGATGTTTGTTTGTTTGCCCTGAACCCCTCCTTTGGGGAGTTAACCTTGCCCAACTGTTCGAGTTGTAAATCACAGTCCTTCATTTTCTAAATCTAGAGATACACACACAGTCCAGGCTGTTTGACAAAGGAGATGTCCAGTGGATTCTTGATGACCACTTCTTAGAATATTTTAGATAATAGTCAAGCATCAGAGGAGGTGTTAGATAAAATTTTAGAGGATGTGATTCAGTGAAGCAGAGTACGAGAGAAATTCAGCTTACTTCTAGTAGTAGGGACTGGCTATTGCCTACACAGGGGCCATTCACCTTCTTGTCCATGTCGGCTCACCTCAATTTTATTTAAGTGCCCAACCTCGCCCACATGATTTAGACTTAAATTCCTATCAGTCTAAGCCAATTGTGCATTTTTGTTTTCCATGTCAGTGATTTGTTTAGAGGTCAGGGTGATATGAAGTAAGGTCTTCTGGGGAATTTCTGAGAAATATTTTATGGTCTTATTTCGGAAGGAGTTCTTTTACATAAGGTAGAGAGTTTTGCCTCTAGCCTGTCACTTCTGGGATGATGACAGTCACTCTGAGATGAGAGACACCCACTTGAGGCCAAGGTCACACACACAGAATGGCAGCCTAAAGAGATTCAAAGAAACTGCATTCTTGATAATGATATTAAGTTGCTAACATAACCATCCTGGGTCACCCAATACTGAGAATTCTTGTCATGGGAGATGGTAAATTGCCCTTATTGTTCACTCTAGGTGAGATGTGATTTTGTTACTTGCAGCAATAGTTATCTTAACTGATAATCATGATATTAAATTACCCAAACTAATGAAAGACATAATCACATTTAATTGGGGGTTTAAATATTTTTCTTTGCCTGTTGGAATTCCAATTTGAACTGTCCAAATATTTTGGTAATTTTACCTTTCCTCAAAATGCAGTCAAATTACTTGAAAGTTAAATAAAACAAACAAAAGTTAATACTACATATGAAATGCCAGGGTATGAACTGTAGAGAACTATTCAACTGATAAATGTGTGATACATTAAGATTTGATAGAATTTTCAGATAAATATTGGGGGAAACATGATTTTAATTCAAGCTACTCACAGAATATTCACTTTGAGCTATACTGCATAATCTCACCTTACTAAAATATGAGTTTATTTTCAGATGAAGTATCCCAAAACAATCAAGAGTAGCATGACTGAAAAAATAATTTTCCAAAGACTAGGCAATTATTGCTTATGTCATTGCATTTGTATTTTAATTAAATATGTAATAAATATAACATAAAATTTCCATATTAGTAGTTAACCATGGCAAAATGAAATAACATTTAATGCAAAATAATAATTGTTTAAAGTAAATTTGCTTTATAACTGAATCAGTTTTATATATATATATATATATATATATATATATATATACTGTTAAGCATAAATATTAACTTCATTTGACAGAAAACATTAATTTAGTTAATTGACAATTGGGGTATATTATGTTATGGAAAATAAGGAAATTTAATAATCATTGGAACAAAAATACTCACCTTTGAGATACTAATGATTTTCCACTTATACACTCAGTGAGATCAGAAAAATTAAGGAAAATGTAGGCTACACAGACTGCAGATAGCCAAAAGATGAGTTATATCCAGGTTTGTCCACCTCCCAAACCTGTGGACTTTCTATTTATACTCCACCACATAGTATCAGGTGGGGCATCATTGTTTAGTAAGATCATTAAGAACTGATTTATCCCCTCTTGATAGACATATTCTTTGCTCATACTTTAGTAAAAGCATGAATCATGGCTTATTGCAATCACATGAAGGCACAGAGTACATTTTGGAAAAAATACTCATTTGGTCTGGAGAAAAGCAAAAAATTCATGGTTGATTAAAAAAGATGGTTAAGACATGAGAAAATCATTAAATACTACATAGCATTTAATAATTTTAATATTCATAACTATTCCACATGTACAAGAGTAAAGAGAGCCAGTAAATTTATCCTATACCAAATATTTCACTTTCAGTCTCCTAAGATATTCCCCCATTCTAAGATAGTAAACTTTACATCAAAATTCCAATAAAAAACAGTCATGATTTGCTACAAAGAAAACTTTTCTGCAACATAAATTTTCCATAAAACAAGGAAAGCTGCACATGTTGAACTTGTAACTTAAGTTACATTAAGTTATACTTTTGCTTGTACTTGAATGGCTGGAAAACAGAACATGACTACTGCTTCAAGATGGCAGACTGAGCCCATATATTTACCTTGATTCACATATAGTAAATATTTTTTTCAATATATCTAAAAATTTGATGAAATTATAGAAAAAAAGAAGTGAATGGGGTTGGAATAGACTGCAGTAAAGCTGCAAAATTCTAGCATAGATTCTTCAGGTTATGGAGTGAGCTCCAGGTTCCTGTGGAACCTCTCTGTTTTTTCACGTGTGAAAATCAGTCACCCAAAAATCAATGATTCACTATTGGTTATTCACTAATTTACCATGATATTAAATATAGAAGGAAAAATTTCAGCCAAAAGAAAGCGTTCACTTATGAATATATGCAGACAGATATGTATGTGGAATGTCTATGGAAAGCTATGTAGACAAACCCTATAGTGGATATTTTCTGGGCCTCAACGTCAATTTCAGATCCTCTAAGTTCCTAGTTCCATTTTTCTTCAATCCCATAATAAAATGAATTATATTTAACTTGCCCTGATTAAAGCTTGGGCTATGCTTTTAAGATTATTACTTTTAAAATCTGTCTGTGAATCACAAGCAACTGGAATTTAATTATAGAATTTAATCCTGGACGTCTCTCCAAAAATTCTGACTTGGTAGGTCTGATACATAGTAGAATAAATATTAATGTACAGGTGGAATAGAATATACTGGATGAATGGAAGAATATATGAATGCATGAAGTGACATAATGATATGTACATATGTATTTATACTCTTAGGGATGGTAGTATCTTAACATAGATATGTATACTGAGCTATTTTTCCACACGTATTTTAGCTTTTTATTCAATAAGAAGGATTCTTATTGCCTTCATTGATATCTGTGTTGAGTTGAACCACAGAATCTTCCAACATGACCAAGTCTTAAAATTACCAACACTGTCCAGAGAGAGCATCATTACAGCTTTTAACCTGAAGATATCAGCAATCCAACTGGCAAAATTTTGTGAGGCAAACTCTAACTCAGTTAATCTCTTTCCAATAACCATAACTGATGAGTTCTCACATAAATTCTCATTTCTTTTTTCTTCCAAAATTATCTTGTCAACAATAAAGGCAGGGAAATATGAAAGAACAAAGCACCTTTATAAGTTCCAAAGATTCTGAAATGATTTTTATCCTCTTTTGGTAGACACTTTCTTTGCTCAGCACTTCTTTTTAGTAGCACGTCTGACACTGGACGTCTGACCTCTGCTACTCTACTGGTTGTTAATGGAAACCTCACCTCATGTGAAGATAAAATAGATTTTTGGCAGCTATGAGAGATTATGAAGAGTAAGACCAATCTTAGTTGGAATAAGAATAAAAGAAGGCATCTGTACCTTGAACTACTCAGCTGGTTTTCATTATACATCAAGCCTACATTTATTACAAAGAGGGTAGCCAAGAGACAGACATCGATAGGACTCTGTACTTAGAATAAGAAGGCCAGAACTTGATAAATTCTACTTTTCAACTAGAGTTCAAATGACTCTTAAATCTGTTTGAATTAGATGGCATATATCTGGGAGACAAACTCAAGAAGATCTTTAATTTTGTCCTTATCTGATTGGTTTGCCCCTTATTTTTATCTTGAGTATAGTTAAATCCTAGTTCTTACAACTCATTAAAAGAAACAAGTGGTTCTATAAATCTGTAAAGTTTTATGAATAAGACTCATTTAAAATAGGATTAGGATATGCTTTATATACTTATATTTAGTATGGTTTTGTTTGATGTCTTGAGACTTTACAATAGACCCAAACAAAGAAAAAATCTATATACATAGTCTTGACATAGTAACAGCTTGATATGAGCCCAATTTCCACAAGTACAAAACAATTGCATTAGAATTCTTAGGATCATCTGTTATTTTGTTTTATAATGTTTAATATATTTAAATGTTGGTAAGAGAACTAAAATGCTGGATTTTGTGATATAAGCATTTTCTAAGCACTATATAACTGTAGATCTAGAATAGGTAATATTTTATAGGACAGAGGGCCTATACCCATATCAGTAAATCAAGGTAATCAAAATAATGAGACCAACAGATCTATTCACATGACATATTTGGGGTTAAAGGAAGAACAGTAGTTTGAGAAATTACATATTTGGAGAAATTTTGGTTTACTTTGAGAGAACAATAAGAGAAAATGAGCACAGAGACTATTAGGATAAGTTTATACATGAAGAAACCCAGCTAGTTCAATTCAATAGAATTTAAATATACATTTTAAATTACATGAAACATTATAAGCAAGGAAAATATTGCATATACATTGAGACAGATATCACTCCTATCTTCAGTGAGCTTATAAACCAATGAAAAGAGAGAAAGATACAAGTGATTTGGCCCACTGAGAATCAGGAAGGTGAAATTATGGTTAAGATTCTAGAAGCAACAGTGTTTTTTTTTAATTGGCACATAATGCTTTCATGTAATTTAATAAAAAAATATAAGTAGATATTCAGTGAAAAGTCTACTTCCTATACTCTGTTCCCCATAATTTTGGTAATACCTATTACTAATTTCTTATGTATCTTCTAGACAATTTTGGTTATATATAGAAGCATATATATATATATATGTATGTATGTATGTATATATACTATTTTTCTCCATTTTCACAAAAATCATAGCATGCTATATACATTTTCTGCAATTTGTTTATCTTACTTTACAAAGATGTTGAAGATACTTCCATACTAAAGGATAAAGAGCTTCTGTTTTTGTTTTCCAGATACATGTCATTCCATTGAATGTACTTAATCTTAATGTACTTAATCACTATTGAGGTATATTTTTAAAATACTGCAAAGAACAAGGTCCTTCTGTAGAGCAAAGGAAACCGTATTCTATATCATATAATAAAACATAATGGAAAATACTATGAAAAAGGATATATATAAATAATATTATTATTATGTATCTAAATCACTATACTGTACACAGGAAGCTAACACAATATTGCAAATTAACTATAATTCAACAGAAGGAGGAAGCTCACAAGTAAATGCAAATATAAAGTAAAGTAAAGGTGGGAAATCATTCACACACAAATGTGACATCAAAACCAGCAATCATGAAAATAGGAGAGTACAAATGCAAGATACTGGAAATATTTTGAAACTGAGATCAGCAACTTAAAACAATCTTGTACATATATAGACTCCTATATCAAAACTTCATGGGAACCAGAAACCAAAAATATACAATAGATACATACACAATAATGAAAAAGCAATGCAACACATCACTAGATAGACATAAAATCACAAGAGAGGATAACAAAAGAGGAAGGGAAGAAAAAAGACCTTCAAAAATAAATCCAAAACAATTAACAAAATGGCAATAAGAACATTCATATCTGTAATTATCTTCAGTGTAAATGGATTAAATGCTCCACCCGAAGGCTGACAGGTTGAATAGATACAAAAACAAGACCCATATATATGCTATCTACAAGAGACCCACTTCAGATCTAGGGACACATACAGACTGAAAGTGAAGGAATGGAAAAAGGTATTCCATCCAAATGGAAATCACAAGAAAGCTTGGGTAGCAATACTCATATCAGACAAAATAGACTTTAAAATAATGTTATAGGAGACAAAGAAGAACACTACATAATGATCAAGGGATCAATCCAAGAAGATGTGACAGTTATAAATATATATACACCCAACAGAGGAGGACCTCAATACATAAGGCAAATACTAACATCCATAAAAGGAGAAATCAACAGTAACACAATAATCATGGGGGATGTTAACACCCCACTTTCATCAATGGACAGATCATCCAGACAGAAAAGCAATAAGGAAACACAGGCCTTAAATGACACATTACATGAGATGGACTTAATTGATATTTACAGAACATTTCATCCAAAGCAGCAGAATACACATTCTTCTCAAGTGCACATGGAACATTCTCTAAGACACATCTTGGGCCACAAATCAAGCCTTGGTAAATTTAAGAAAATTGAAATCATAACAAGCATTTGTTCCAACCACAAGACTATGAGATTAGAAATCAACGACAAGAAAAAAACTGGAAAAAAACACAAACATGTGGAGGCTCAACAATATGCTACTAAACAACAAATTGATTGCTAAAAAAATGAAAGAGGAAATTAAAAAATACCTAGAGACAAATGAAAAAAAAACCCACAATGGTCCAAAACCTATGGGACACAGCAAAAGCAGTTCTAAGAGGGAAGTTTGTAGCAATACAATCTAATCTCAGGAAACAATAAATGTCTCAAACAAATAACCTAAACTTACACCTAAAGCAACTAGAGAAAGAGGAACAAACAAAACCTAAAGTTAATAGAAGGAAACAAATCATAAAGATCAGAGCAGAAATAAATAAAATAGAGATGAAGAAAACAAGAGCAAAAATCAATGAAACTAAAAGCGGGTTCTTTGAGAAGGTAAACAAAATTGATAAGCCTTTAGCCAGATTCATCAAGAAAAAAAGGGAGAGGACTTAAATCAATAAAATTAGAAATGAAAAAGGAGAAGTTACAATGGACACCACAGAAATTCAAAGGATCATAAGAGACAACTACAATCAATGGTATGCCAATAAAGTAGACAACCTGGAAGAAATGGACAAGTTCTTAGAAACATGCATCCTTCCAAGACTGAAGCAGGAAGAAATATAAAATATGAACAGACCAATCACAAGTACTTAAATTGAAACCATGATTAAAAAAGCTTCCAACAAACAGAGGTCCAGGACCATATGGCTTCACAGGTGAATTCTATCAAACATTAAGAGAAGAGTTAACACCTGTCCTTCTGAAACTCTTCCAAAAAATTTCAGAGGAAGAAACACACCCAAACTCATTCTATGAGGCCACAATGACCCTGACACCAAAACCAGACAAAGATACCACAAAAAAAGAAAATTATAGGCCAATATCACTGAGGAATATAGATGTAAAAATCGTGTATAAAATACTAGCAAGTCAAATCCAACAATACATTAAAAACAATCATACAGCATGATCAAGGGGGATTTATCCCAGGATGCAAGGATTTTTCAAAATCTGCAAATCAATCAATGTGATACACCACATTTAACAAACTGAAGAATAAATACCATATGATCATGTCAGTGGATGCAGAAAAAGCTTTCAATAAAATTTGACATCCAAGTATGATAAAAACTCTCCAGAGAGTGGGCATAGAGAGAACCAACTTCAACATAATAAAGCCCAAATATAAAAAAACCACAGCTAACATCATTCTCAAGGGTGAGAAGCTGAAAGCATTCCCTCTAAGATCAGGAACAAGGCAAGGATGTCCATTGTCACCACTTTTATTCAACATAGTTTTAGAAGTCCTAGCCATGGCAATCAGAGAAGAAAAAGAAAAAAAATAATACAAATTGGAAAAGAAGTAAAACTGTCACTGTTTGCAGATGACATGATCCTATACATACAAAATCCTAAAGATGCCACCAGAAAACTACTAGAGCTCATCAATGAATTTGGTAAAGTTGTAAGATACAAAATTAATACACAGAAATCTGCTGCATTTCTATACTCTAACAACAAAACATAAGAGAAATTAAGGAAACAGTCCCATTTACCATTGCATCAAAAAGAATAAAATGCCTAGGAATAAACCTACCTAAAGAGACAAAATACCTGTATGCTGAAAACTATAAGATGCTGATGAAAGAAATCAAAGAAGACACAAACAGGTGGAAAGATATACCATGTTCTTGAATTTGAATGATCAGTATTGTCAAAATGACTATACTACCTAAGGCAATCTACAGATTCATTGCAATCCCTATCAAATTACCAATGGCATTTTTCACAGAACTAGAACAAAACATTTTAAAATTTGTATGGAAACACAAAAGACCCAGAATAGCCAAAGCAATCCTGAGGAAGTAAACAGAACAGGAGGAATCAGGTTCCCTTACTTCAGACTACACTACAAAGCTACAGTAATTTAAAAAGTATTTTACTGGCAAATAAAGCAGAATGTTAGAGCCGTGGAACATGATAGAAAGCCCAGAAATAAACCCATGTACCTATGGTCAATTAATCTATGACAAAGGAGGCAAGAATCTACAATAGAGAAAAGACAGTCCCTTCAATAAGTGATGCTGGGAAAACTGGGCAGCTACATGTAAAAGAATGAAAATAGAACATTCTCTAACACCATACAGAAAAATAAACTTGAAATGGATCAAAGACTTAAATGTAAGGCTGGATACTATTAAACTCTTAGAGGAAAATATAGGCAGATCACTCTTTGACATAAATCACAGCAATATATTTTTTGATCCACCTCCTAGAGTAATGAAAATAAAAACAAAAATAAACAAATGGGACCTAATTAAACTCAAAAGCTTTTGCATAGCAACAGAAACCATAAACAAAACGAAGAGACAGCCCACAGAATGGGAGAAAATATTTGCAAGCAATGCAACTGACAAGGGATTAATCTTTAAAATGTACCAACAGCTCATGCAGCCCAATTAAAAAAATAAATTAAAAAAATTAAAAAATGGGCAGAAGATCTAAATAGACATTTATTCAAAGAAGACCTACAAATGGTCAAAAAGCACATGAAAAGATGCTCAACGTCACTAATTATTAGAGAAATGCAAATCAATACTACAATGAGGTATCACTTCACACCAGTCAGAATGGGCATTAGGGAAAGTAAATTGGTACAACCACTATAGAGAACAATATGGATGTTCTTTAAAATACTAAAAATAGAACTACCATGTGATCCAGCAATCCCACTCCTGGGCATATATCTGGAGAAAAAACATAATTTGAAAAGATACAGGCACCCCAGTGTTCACTGCAGCACAATTTACAATAGCCAAGACATGGAAGCAAACTAAATGTCCATCGACTGAGGAATGGACAAAGAAGATGTGGTACATATATAAAATGGAATATTACTCAACCATAAAAAAGAATGAAATAATGCCATTCTCAGCAACATGGATGGACCTAGAGATTATTATACTAAGTCAGACAGAGAAAGGCAAATATTTTATGACATCACTCATATGTGGAATCTAATTTTTAAGAAATGAAACAAATGAACTTATTTACAAAACAGACTTACAGATATCAAAAACAAACTTATGGTTGCCAAAGAGGAAACATGGGGGTGAGGGATAAATCAGGAGCTTAAGATGAACATACACACACTACTATATATAAGATAGAAAACCAACAAGGACCTACTGTATAGCAGAGGAAACTCGACTCAATATTTTGGGATAACTATATGAGAAAAGAATATAAAAAAGAATGAATATATATATGTGTATAACTGAATCACCTTGATGTACACCTGAGACTAACACAACATTTTAAATCAACTATACTCCAATGAAATTAAAATTTATAAAAATTTTTTAAAAAGTGATTACTGACAAAAATATAATAATTTTAATTTTTATTAATTTTTTAAAAAGAAAAAATATTTCTATGATAGTGTATAAAACTACTATTTTTCTTTTCAACTTTGCTCTTGTACTTTATGAAAGAAAAGATGAAATTAATAATTTTTTGTTTAAATTTCTTTTCCTTATTTGGACAGAAAAACAGTAAAATAAAAGCTGTGGAAAATTACAGTATTCAAAAACAACTTAATCCAAACAAACTAGGAATTTGATCAAAAAAATTTGAAAACAAGGTTTGATAAGGGGTAGTTTCCTGTTATTTTTATGTTTTGGTCAACTTTTCAATATTTTCTATTCTAAATATTTATAACTTAAAAAGCATAACAGTTTCTAAACACTATTTTTGGAAACTGTAATATATGACAGAGTGAGATTTATAGGTAAACTAAATGAGGGCTAATTTAATAGTAAGTTAAATACTTTTATTTTTTAGTTTAGTTTATACTGCAAAATCTACCTTTTCTACCAAAAATACTCTTCAGAATAACAGAAACATTTGTTTTCAAATCAGGTTTATTTCACTGTTGTAAATGGTTTGTTGATTATCTTAATTATATCATATATATATGTAATAATATATATATACATATATACTATATATATACACATACATATATATGTAATAATCATTACATAATGATTATTATGTGTTATGATTACCAATATCACATAGTAACTACAATTTATTGAATGTATACTCTAAGCATTATACTAAGCACTCATCACTCATTTTTTGCTTTTAAACTCTCTATGAAATAGGAAATGCTATTTTATTCATTTATAGAAGAGAAACTGAGGATTATTAATGATGCTTACATTGCTCCAGATGACATAGCTTAGAAGAAGTAGAGCCATTATTTCAACCCAAGTTGTCTGACTCTACACTTCAAAACCCTAATACTGTGGTACACCACTTACTCTCAATATCTTTAGCTTAGCATATGAATTAAATTGGGCACTCTTAAAAGGAAATTGAATGTATTTATTGTTATTCTGTGAACACAGAAGGGGTTATCTCCTATTATTTACCCTCAGTAATCTCACCCAGTTTCCTACATCAGAATACATTCATGGCCTTAGTATCCTCCTCCTCTGGGGTGGCACATGGCAGTATTAATGGCTTCTTTTTTTTGCGGTACATGGGCCTCTCACTGTTGTGGCCTCTCCCGTTGCGGAGCACAGGCTCCAGACGCGCAGGCTCAGCGGCAATGGCTCACGAGCCCAGCCGCTCCGCAGCATGTGGGATCTTCCTGGACGGGGCACAAACCCGTGTCCCCTGCATCGGCAGGCGTACTCTCAACCACTGTGCCACCAGGGAAGCCCTGGACTTTATTCTTAAAGAAATGAGAAGCTGTTTAAAAGTCTTCAAGAGGAGAGAACGGCAAATATGGCAGAGTAGAAAGACCCTGAGCTCACCTATTCTCTCAAGCACACCAGGTCACAACTACCTTCAGAACAAACATCAGTGAAAAAAAATGGAACCTACAACTGAAGACATAAAGAAGGAACCACAAGACAGGCAGGAGAAACAGACTCAGGATATGATCAAATCCCATACCCCACAGATGGATGACCCACAAACAGGAGAATAATTATATTGCAGAGATTCTCCCATAAGAGTGAATTCTGAGCTCCACATCAGGCTTCCTAGCCTGGGGTTCAGGCACGGGGATGGCAAGCCCCCAGAGAATTTGGCTTTGAAGGCCAGCAGAGCTTACTTGCAGGAGCCCTACAGGACTGGGGGAAATAGAGACTTCACACTTAAAGGGTACAAACAAAATCTCACACACACCGGGACCCACAGTAAAAGAAGTAATTTGATAGGAGCCTGGGCCAGAGTCTCCCAGAGAGATGGGGGTTGGTGGCTGCAGCTCACCCTGGAGACATAAACACTGATGTCAGATATACTGGTAAACATTCAGCTGCATGAACATGCCTGGTGGCTGATATCTTGGATTATTAGTGCTAAGACCTGGTGCCACCCAACAGCCTGTAGGATTCAGTGCTGGGACACCTCAGGCCGAAAAACTAACTGGGTGGGGACACAGCCCCACCCATCAGCACACAGGCTGCCTAAAGACTAAAGAGCCCACAGCCACCTCTGGACATGAGCCTAGACACAGAGGACAACACCCTGCTCTACCCACCAGTGGATAGGCACCAGCCCCTTCCACCAGGAAGCCTGCACAAGCCTCTAGACCAGCCTCACCCACCAGGGGCAGATACCAGAAGCAAGAAAACTACAGTCCTGCATCACAGGCCAGACTCTACCCTGGGACCATCTGGGCCCTGGCCTTGCCCACTAGCAGGCCAGTGCAACCATCTGGGCACCCTGGAACCCATACGCAGCTGTATCAGGAACCGGCCCCTGCCCCCACCAACAATCTGAAACAAGCTCTCTAATCCCGGGCCATGCAGCCAGACTCCAAGAACCAGATCTGTCTGCCAGCAGTCTGGCACTAAACCCAGGATATGGATTCACCTGCCAGTGGGTGGGATACAGTCCCAGAGTATTCGAGACCCTGACTCCACCCACCAGTGAGCCAGCATTAGCACTGGGGCCCACTAGGGTTCTGCAACCAGCCACCTCATGATCAGGCCCTGCTAAACAGAAGACAGCAGCATTCACACAAGGCAAGGCCTGACAACCAAACAGACTAGGGGCCAACTAAGCCTACCAGACTGCCCACACAGTCAGCCCACAACAACAGAAGGACACATACAGCCCTCTTAGGGGAACTCCATAGAGCTTGGGTGACAAGAGGGGAGTACACTGTGGGGATGCATAGGATGCCTCCTACATAGGGTTGCTTCTCCAAGGCTGAGAAATGCAACTAACCTACCACATACTTAAAAATGCAAATAGCAACTTAGACAAAATGAGGCAACATAGGAGAATGTTCCAGATTAAGGAACAAGATAAAACTCCAGAAGAAGAACTAAGTGAAGAGGAGATAGGCAATCTACCCAAGAAAGAATTCAGAGGAATGATTGTAAAGATGATAAAAGAACCTAGGAGGAGGATGGATGCACAGAACAAGAAGTTAGAAGTTTTAACAGTGAGTTAGAATACATAAAGAACAACCAAACAGATGAAAAATACAAAAACTGAAATGAAAAATGCACTAGAAGGAGTCAATAGTAAACTAAATGAAGTAGATGAATGGATTAGTAAGCTCAAAGACAGAGTAGTGGAAATCAGTGCTGCTAAACAGATAAAAGAAAAAAGAATGAAAAGAGATGAGGACAGTTTAAGAAACCTTTGAAACAACATCAATTGCACTAATATTTGCATTTTAGGGGTCCCAGAAGAAGGAGAGAGAGAGAAAGGGTCCAAGAAAATATTTGAAGACGTAATAGCTGAAAACCTCCATAACCTGTGGAAGGAAACAGTCACTGAAGTCCAGGAAGCACAGAATCCCATACAGAATTAACTCAAAGAGGAACACACTAAGACACATTGTACTCAAAATGCCAAATATTAAAGATAATGAGAGAATACTAAAATCAGCAAGGGAAAAGCAACAAGTAGCCTACAAGGGAACTCCCTTAAGGCTACCCACTGATTTTTCAGCAGAAAGTCTGCATGTCAGAAGGGAGTGGCATAGTATATTGGGTTGGCCAAAAAGTTCATTCGGGTTTTTCTATATGATGTTAACAGCATGCAAAAGGAATGCAAACATAACACTAAAGGTAGTCATCAAATCACAAGAGAAAAGAACAAAAGAAGAAAGGGGAAAAAAAGACTTACAAAAACAAGTCCAAACCAATTAACAAAATAGCAATAAGAACATACATATTGATAATTACCTTAAATGTAAATGGACTAAATGCTTAAACCAAAAGACACAGACTGGCTGAATGGACACAAAACAAGACCCATATCTATGCTGTCTATAAGAAACTTATCTCAGATCTAGAGACATATACAGACTGAAAGTGAGGGGATGGATAAAATATTCTATGCAGATGGACATAAAAAGAAAGCTGGAGTAGCAATACTTATACCAGAAAAATAGACTTTAAAATAAAGACTGTTATAAGAGATAGAGAAAGACACTACGTGATGATCAAGGGATCAATCCAAGAAGATAAAACAATTGTAAATATATATGCACCCAACATAGGAGCACCTCAATATATAAGGCAATGAAAAATCTCAAATAAACAACATAACCTTACACCAAAAGCAACTAGAGAAAGAAGAACAAACAAAACCCAAAGTTAGTAGCAGGAAAGAAATCATACAGATCAGAGCAGAAATAAATAAGAGCTTTTAAAAGTTAGGAAAAAATCAATGAAACTAAAAGTTGGTTCTTTGAGAAGATAAACAAAATTGATAAACTTTTAGCCAGACTCATAAAGATAAAAGGGAGAGGGCCCAAATCAATAAAAATAGAAATGAAAAAGGAGAAATTACAACTGACACTGCAGAAATACAGAGGATCATAAGAGAATACTACAAGTAACTATACATCAATAAAATGGACAACTTAGAAGAAACAGACTAATTCTTAGAAAGGTACAATCTCCCAAGACTTAAGCAGGAAGAAATGAAAAATATGAACAGACCAGTTATCAGTACTGAAATTGAATCCATAATTTAAAAATTCCCTACAAACAAAAGTCCAAGACCAGATCGCTTCACAGGTGAATTATACCAAACATCTAGAGAAGAGTTAATGCCTACACTTCTGAAACTATTCCAAAAAATTGCAGAGGAAGGAACACTTCTGAAATCATTCTATGAGGCTACAATAACCCTTATACTGAAACCAGACAAAGATATCACCAAAAATGAAAATTACAGGTCAATATCATTGATGAACATAGATGCAAAAATCCTCTATAAAATACTAGCAAACAAAATCCAACAATACAATAAAGGATCATACTCCATGATCAAGTGGGATTTTCCCAGGGATGTGAGGATTTTTCAAAATCTGCAAATCAATCAATGTGATACACCACATTTAACAAACTGAAGAATAAATACCATATGATCATGTCAGTAGATGCAGAAAAAGCTTTCAATAAAATTTAACATCCAAGTATGAAAAAAACTCTCCACAACGTGGGAGTAGAGGGAACCTACCTCAACATAATAAACCCCAAATATAAAAAACCCACAGCTAACATCATTCTCAAGGGTGAAAAGCTGAAAGCATTCCCTCTAAGATCAGGAACAAGGCAAGGATGTCAATTGTCACCACTTTTATTCAACATAGTTTTGGAAGTCCTAGCAATGGCAATCAGAGAAGAAAAATAAAAAGAATCCAAACTGCAAAAGAAGTAAAACTGTCACTGTTTGCAGATGACATGATCCTATACATACAAAATCCTAAAGATGCCACCAGAAAACTACTAGAGCTCATCAATGAATTTGATAAAGTTGTAGATACAAAATTAATACACAGAAATATACCGCATTCCTATACACTAACAACAAAACATCAGAAAGAGAAATTAAGGAAACAATCCCATTTACCATTGCATCAAAAAGAATAAAATACCTAGAAATAAACCTACCTAAGGAGACAAAATACCTGTACGCTGAAAACTATAAGATGCTGATGAAAGAAATCAAAGAAGACACAAACAGATGGAAATATATACCATGTTCTTGGATTGGAATAATCAAAATGACTATACTACCCAAGGCAATCTACAGATTCAATGCAATCTGTATCAAATTACCAATGGCATTTTTCATAGAACTAGAAAAAAACATTTAAAATTTATAGGGAAACACAAGAGACCCCTAATAGCCAAAACAACCTTGAGAAAGAAGAACAGAGCTGGAGGAATCAGGCTCCCTGACTTCAGACTATACTACAAAGCCACAGTAATCAAAACAGTATGGTGCTGGCACAAAAATAGGCACAAGATCAATGGAATAGGATAGAAAGCCCAGAAATAAACCCATGCACTTATGGTCAATTAATCTCTGACAAAGGAGGCAAAAACATACAATAGAGAAAAGACAGTCTCTTCAATTAGTGGTGCTGGAAAAACTGTACAGCTACATGCAAAACAATGAAATTAGAACATTCTCTAACACGATACACAAAAATAAACCCAAAATAGAGTAAAGACCTAAATGTAAGAGGGGATACCATAAAACTCCTAGAGGAAAACATAGGCAGAACACTCTGACATAAATCGCAGCAATATTTTTTTGGATCCATCTCTTAAAGCAAAGGAAACAAGATAACAAATAAGCAAATGGGATCTATTTAAACTTAAAAGCTTTTGCATAGTAAAGGAAACCATCAACAAAATGAAAGGACAACCTACTGAATGGGGAAAGATATTTGCAAATGATATGACCAATAAAGGGTGAATATACAACATATATAAACAATTCATACAACTCAATATCAAAAAAGCAAGAAACCCAATTAAAACATAGGCAGAAGAACTGAATAGACATTTCTCCAAAGAAGACATATAGATGGCCAGCAGGTGCATGAAAAGATGCTCAACCTCACTAATTATTAGAAAAATGCAAATCAAAACCACAATGAGGTATCACCTCACACCTGTCAAAATGGCTATCATTGAAAAGTTTACAGTATGGAGGTTTCTCAAAAAACTAAAAATAGAGTTGCCATATGATTCAGCAATCACACTCCTGGGTATATTTCCAAAAGTAACAAAAATAGTAATTCGAAAAGATACTTGCACCCCAATGTTCACAGCAGCGTTATTTACAAATGCCAAGGTATGGAAGCAACCTAAGTGTCCACCAAAGGATTAAAGGATAAAGAAGATGTGAGATATATATATATACATATATATGTATATATAGATATCACTATATCACTATATGTATATGTCACTATATGTATCTATAACTATATGTATATACCACTAGATGTATATACCACCATATGTATATACCACTATATATATACATATATGTATATACAATGGAATATTACTCAGTCATAAAATAACAATGAAATAATGCCATTTGCAGCAACATGGATGGACCTAGAGATTTTCACACTAAGTGAAATATGTCCAACAAAGAAAGACAAATAGCATATGATATCACTTTTATGTGGAATCAAAAAAAATGATACAAATGAACTTATTCACAAAACTGAAATAGATTCACAGACATAGAAAAGAAAATTGTGGTTACCAAAGGTGAAAGGAGCTGGGAGGGATCAATTGGGAATTTGGGTTTAACAGATATACACTACTATATATAAAATACGTAAATAACAAGGACCTACTGTATAGCACAGGGAACTATATTCAGTATCTCATAATAACTTATGAAAAAATATCTGAAAAATAAATACATAAATGTATAATTGAATCACTTTCCTGTACACCTGAATCACTGTGGAACAACTATACTTCAATTAAAACAATAAATTAAGATAAATGTAAAAAATTTAAATTAAACAAATAAATAAATAAAGGTCTTCAAGAAAGGAATGTGTGGAAGATGGGAATGTGGTAACAATCAGATTTGTATTTTAAAATCATCTCCCTCTCTGAAGAAGGAATCTGAGCAGACGAAAGTGAGATGGTAAATATCCTGCAGTAGTCCAGGTGAGAGATGAGATGTTTTCATCTTTGCTAGTTCCCTGAGAGATGGAGAGTGGACAGATCCAAGAGAGATTTACCAGGCCACCTATAGGACATAATACTGTATTAGGAGTGAAAAGAAGTGAAGGAGAGGGAAGATTAAGGAATAAAACCTCAACTAGTGCTGTCACAGGATGGTGTTTAATTGTGCAACAGAATAATCAACCAGAATAATAATTCTCTTTTTGTTCTCAGATGTGTGGCATCTGAAGAGCATGCTGCCTTAACTTCAGTCCAATTTTCCAAGTTCGGACTTTCCTTTTTAGGGGAGGATTAATAAAGCCTCTGTTTTTTCAAAAGCTGAGATCACAACAGAAGATAGTTTGTCTAAGAACGGAAAGATAAATGTTTAAAGGAAAAGGGAAGAACTAGATGACTATACTCCTTGATACTCAAGGAATAGAGGACTGGTAGGTTTCAAGAGGATGGACACCTGTGTTCTACCCCTAGTAAGGGTCATGAACATGACCAAGAACATGAGTGTCTCCAAATGGGGTGCTACCTCAAAACAGGAAACTAAACTGTGTTTAAAAAAAAAAAAAAAAAAGCTATGGGAGAGATCCTGGCAGAGAGGAAATGGATGTCAAGGACAGTAAAATGTGCCTTCAAATAAACTATGTATTTTGCAAAGTAAACACTCCAATTTAACTACAATGGGCTGAAGTCCTGATGACTTGCCCCAAGATTCCTAAGGTTCTCATTTCTTTGAAAGAGAGGGAAAGGGTTTCTCTCCTCCACAATGACTCAGATCTGATTTCCAGCCAAATCTGGTAAGTATAGGCTCAGCCAGACTTGATTTCTTGTAGAAAAACCTATTCCTATAGCACAAATGTCATGCAACAAGTATTTATTGGTCACCATAGAGTGACATTTAATGAGTCTGCTTCCATTTACTTAGTAATAGATTTTTTTTTATAATTGGCTTTCTAAGAAATCTATTCTCCTCATATCAAGTTGGGCATAAAATCCACCCCCTGTTATAATATGAGCAGGAATCTAACACACAGCAAAATATAGAGGTTCAACTGGCATTCTGCTGATAAACAAAAATAACAGATACAAGTTTCAACGAGCAGAATATAAATCTTGATTTTTGGAGAGACAAAGCACTGAGCAAATGGAAAAAGTTGCTACTAACATGTAATAAGTACTTGAAGCAAGACACACTGCAAAGCATATTGGAGGGAAAACTCCTTAGAAATATTGTTTAGGAAAACATCATAAAGTTTGAGCAAATAAAATTAAATTTATGCTATTACATCATCTCTCAGGTTTTCCAAAGCTGTTATAAAACATTAGCCCATTGATATGGAACGAATAAAGACTACTGTACTGTGGGAACAGGACTAGAGTTCTGGGTTAGGTGAAGGAAAGTATCCTGTTTTTACCCCTACATTATTCCCTTCTGAAATTATTTTTCCTAAAATCTCTTATCCTTTACATTCAGAGAAACTTATATAAATAATGGGCATAATAAGTATTCTTCCAGAAGTATTCACGTTATCTTTGGCATTCAAAATACCTGAAAACTCAATAGCAGAGATAAATTGCTCTTTCTTTGGATTTAAAATAAACCACATGAAGCTTTCAGGTGGTTAATTAGCTATTTTAATAACTTTTTAAAAAATATAAATTAGGATAACTGCTAGCCAGTATCATAATAGTTCATTTAATATCAACCCTCCCTACTTATAATCTTGAATATAAATATAAATCTGAAAGTGGCATTTTAAATCTGGGGGAAATTCCTTCAAGAAGAAACACTAAAAGTTCTAAAATTGTTATTTGTTCCTAGAATAAGAATTCTTGATTTTTCTTAAAATTTTCTCCTTGGAAACCCTCCTACACTGTTGGTGGGAATGTAAATTGGTGAAGCCACTGCGGAGAATACTAAGGAAAATCCTTAAAAAATAAAAATAGAGCTACCATATGATCCTGCAATCTCACTCCTGGGCATATACTTGGAGAAAACCATAATTTGAAAAGATACATGCACCCCTGTGTTCACTGCAGCACAACTTACAATAGCCAAGACATGGAAGAAACCTAAATGTCCATTGATAGATGAATGGATAAAGAAGATGTGGTATATATAAACAATGGAATAGTACTCAGCCATAAAAAAGAATGAAATAATGCCATTTGCAGCAACATGGGTGGACCTAGAAATTATGCTAAGTGAAGTAAGCCAGACAGAGAAAGACAAATATAATATTGCTTACATGTGGAATCTAAAAAAAAAAAAAAAAAAAAGACCCATAGACATAGAAAACCAACTTGTGGTTAACAATGGGGAGTAGGGGAGGGATAAATTAGAAGTTTGGGATTAACATATACACACTGCTATGTATAAAACAGATAACCACCAAGGACCTACTGTATAGCACAGGGAACCATACTCAATATTTTGTAATAACATATAAGGGAAAAGAATCTGAAAAAGAATATAGATGTAGATATATAGATATATCTGAATCACTTTGCTGTACACCTGAAACTAACACAACAGTGTAAATCAACTACCCTTCAATTAAAAAAAAAAAAAAAGTATAAAACAATTTCTCTTTGGATCGTGGTATTTTATAGTATGAAATAAGCTTTTTAAGTTTTGACAGTTTCCAGATTTCATATTAAGTGTAAATTACTATTTTCTTATATACCTGAGAACATTTAAAATTTAACTGAAAATAAAAATAAATAAATAAAAAATGACTTTTCTACATATTAAAATTATTTTGATTTGGAAGCATGATCCTGGGACAGTTTAATAATTATCTGATAATTAGGAGTCATTTTTCCTAGGTACTAGGGCTTACAACTTGTGCTGCTTTATACACAGTTTATTTTTTCAGAAATATTTTCCATTGTTCATGTTGTGAACTTTTGATGACATTTATTTTTGTAAATGCACAAAACAGAAATATACATGAGTTTTCAGGCTCTTAATAATAAACATTTTTTGAAAGTTAGATTTACTTATACATTTATTTTTAGCAACTATCATTCTTATGCATACAAAGCAAATTATAAACAAAATATTTAGATTAAACCATACAAGATACTTCTTCATATTCAGAAGTGACCATTCCAAGTGACTTCTTACTCTGAATCATTGAATTCTGTTTTTTGTCAGACATTATCTTCCTCTGGCCAGCAGTTCTATAGAAAGTGCTACATTATTGCACCTGTTATTTTCTTCCAAATCTTTGACAACCATTTTGCAATTTGATATCATTTGACCTTGTACTTTCTGGATCTCAAGGCAAGTGTCTATTGAAGGTTTTCAAACAAACTTGGATTCATGGTTCTTTCTCAAATGTTTCTTTAACTGTTTTGTTTACTTAAGCATAGAAGGTTTGCCCTCCTCTAGTAATGTTACCTAGGCTGTTGCCCCAGAATTGACTCCTGCCCCTCCCTCAAATAGAAACCAATTACTCTTATCTAAGTTTCAGGAGGAAGCTGAAAGAGAGAAAGAAACAAGAACTCTTTAGAACCTACTAGGCACAAGATGGCGGAAGATTGCCCTCTAGTAGACCTTGAGCCTTGTTATATGCTCATTGTAATGCATTAGCATGCTCAATGACACACCCACCAGTGCTCTGACAGTTGATGACTGCCATGACAACAACCAGAAAAGCCCATACAAGGACTGAAAAAAAGAGTCCCATCAGTTTCAGGTCCAAACCACACCCCTGTTCTCTAATAACTCATGAATATTCCTTCCACTCTTTCCAATTCCCTCCCTTTTACCTAGATCAACCCTCCTATACATTTAATGTCTCCACCTGAATAGGGTTGAGAAGTTGACTTGTGAACTAGGTTCCTGCTTCTCCATTCTTTGGCCATTGAATAAAGCTTGTCCTATTTCAGTCTCAGCATGGGTTCAATATTGACTGCATGAAACCAAAGGCTAAAAGAACCTCCCTGGCTGAGACAGGGGATCTTGGCCAGGGCCAGGCCCCAGGTGCAGGTCTGTTCTACCAATTCAGTAACAGCAATGCCTTTACGAATATATCCAAGTCACTAAACTATTCTGAGGTTGTTTTTTAACTGATGAAGTTCTTGAACCCTCAGGCAATATCAACTACTCATCACTCTGCCTAGCCAATAGCAATTTTAAGATGTAGCCCAATTTTGAATAAAATATAATACCATGTGTATCTGAGATGCAGTGAAATATAACATTAGTCTTTTGGCAACAGCAGTGTCATGGAGAAAAGTAGCCAGCAGCCAGTGATACTGCCAGATATTCAAACCCATTGTCTGCAGCAGCAACAGAAGAGAACTGCCTTTTATTAGCAATCGTGAGGCACTTCAGAAACCCATATGGAACAAAGGATATGCTCTGGAACGATCTGGGACTCTGATTTGGTTGATGGACATCAACCAAATATTTCACGTTTAACTGGTGTTACAGCTAAACCCTTGAGTCCTTCAGGATGCAGCACTTTAGAGAAATACTATAACATTTTATTAAAGCACAGCTAGTGTTTATTGCTATTTCACATTTGCATATCACAGCAGTGTGACATTTTACTTCTGCTAATTATACTACTTCTTGAATAATTTGCAGTAATATTTTCTGCTACATTTGATATCTCTTATCTCTTATTTTATCCCGCCCCTGACAAATAGCTAAACAAAGCCTTAAATATTTATTTTCAAGTTATATTATCTTAATATTTCAATTACCCTTCCTTTTAGATTCTTTGGGGAAATTTGTTTTGTTGAATCTTGAAACAGTATAGCTCTTAATACATTATACAGGGAATTATAAACGTATAAATACCAAAAGGTAAAGTAATCTTTATAGACATTTTATAATGTGTTTCTTCTCAGTGAAGGTGATGGGGGTTGAGTATGAGACAAGAAAGAAAAATCATTTGGGGAAACTTATAAAATACTACCTTGCTTCCCATCCTGAGGGAATAATAATCAGCATGCCTAAAAGGAATGGCAAGCATTTATATTTCATATATATATATATGGTCCAGATTTTTATCTTGCCCCCCTGGTTAGATCCTCTGTTGTGTTTTTTTGCTGTGTTCTGCCTAATAGGGGCACCTGAGTCATAAATGACATTGTCAGCTAGCTTCCATCTGACTCAGAACCCAGGTATAAAACTAAATGAGTTTCTTTAATTTGAGATCATTCAGAACTTTTGGGGTTTCAAATTAAACTAGTTTAAGAATTAAAAAAAAAAACACAACAATTTACTAGAAGGCTACTGAGGGTTTACAGGGCAGAGAAAGAACTGTAGGATCAATGTCATCTTTGGGACTTTAGGAAGAGGAAACTTTTGTTTCCAGGATATTGCTTTTCCTTCCCTCTCTCTCCCTCTCTCTCCCCTTCTCTCCCTCTCTTCAACCTTTCATTTCCATCTGTTACTCATCTCTGTTTGTATTTTCTTCCATTAATTCTGTCCTTCTGTACTCAAGTTCTTTGCACATAATGAGGAATATCACAAATGGTGTAGCCTTATATTCACATCCTAGTTCTGTGACTTAAGAAGCAAGGGCTCTCCATTGAGTAAGAACAATCTTGGGAAATAACACTAATTGGCCAAGACTATGTCACATGCCTTTCCTGTATGAAATCCCATGGACAGGGATACTAATTGGCCAGGACTAAATCACGTCTTTCTCTGTGATCAGGGGTGTGTCATCTGTTACTGGTGAAATGGAGAAAAGAAGCATTTCAAACAGACGGAAGCAGTAGCTAACCCAGGAGTTTAGGAAGGCACTTAAAAGATTTGTTGAGAATAGCATAGTTCACAACTTAGAATAAGAAATTTATCTACTTCATTAGAGTTAACAGAATTATATAATTATATCTAAAACATTATGAGATTCTGCTAACAAGTTCTAATTTCTTTTTTCCTCTCCTTACTGATCTTATCTGATCCTGTTTTCAGCTTCTTTTTAGGCTGTTCCTTGGGGCTTATTTCCTCTCATTGCAAGATGGATTCTCTATCATTTTATGTGGCTCCACATAAAAGTGTGCTTTCTCTACACTGAGTGGTATCCAGTAACTAATTTCTAACTAGCATCCAGTGTCATTTTCCCCTATACCCTTAGTCACAGTCTCAAGAATGGAGACTTCTATCAGTCTCCCTATTTAGTGGGAATACTTCACCTGGTGTTCTAGTTTCCAATCATCTATCACCATGAAAAAAAAGTATGAGTACAATGACAATGACTGCCGGTCAATATAAACAGGACCATTTTTTCTCACTTGTCCATTGCCTGCACCTTCAATAATGGCAGCTTGATGAACAGTATGCTTATTTACACAGCTTAGAGCACCAGCAAAATTTAGACTTAGTTTGAATATACCCTCTACCTTGAAAAGCTTGCTGCTCCATTCTCCCTTAACTTTTTATATTTTGTTTGTCTTCTCATTAATTCAATAGATTTTACCTTTCCTTAAATCCCCTTACCTCAAACTCCCTTCACCTTTTAAAAAGTGTAATTTACTGTATCTTATATTTACTTGTAACATTGTTTTACAGTTGGAGATCAGGTTACAAAGTTGCATATATTTTAAGTGGTTTGTCCATAACTTTATCTCTCCAGCATGCCTTATTTCAGTGCACAATTTTACATAACACAAAATGTTCAAGAATGCATGTATCACGTTGTAGTAGAAATGACTGTATACATACACCCATATTACAGAAGCATTATTTAATCATATCCAATCAAATCAGGTAAACATCACAGTGTATTAACACAAGTAGAAATGGTAGAATACTGTTAGAAACTCGGTATATGAAGTTGAGCAAAGAGCTCAGCTTCTCCCATGAACACAACAAAACTACAACTATATGTAGAGCAAACCTCTCTGAGAACCTGAAGACTAGCAGAATGGCTCTTTTCCAACTAAGAATATAAAGAAAAAACACACTGAGATGGGTAGAGGGAAGAGAAGTGATCTAGTCAGGACACACACCCCCAGTGGTGACCCAAAAGAGGAAGGAAATATCACTAACAATGAGGCTCCCTTAAGGAGCAAAGGGGTCAAGACCCATATTGGGCACCTCAGCCCTGGAGTCCAGCACTGGAAGATAAGGTCCCTTAACTGGTTTTGAAAACCAGCATGTCTTACAATAGGTAGAACTGGAGGGCTGTAGGAAACAAAATGTGCTCTTACAGTGTGAACCACAATCTTATTTGTTCCCAGTCCCAGTGCAGAGGCAGCAGATTGAAAGGGCTTTGTACTCTAGCCATCTTGCCAACAGTGCCCCAGCATGCACCCCCAGTCTGCACTGGGCTCCAGCTCCAACCACCCCCCACCACATGCCAAAGCATCAGCCCTTGTGCACTCTGGGAAAAGCCATGGCCCATGCTGGGCTCTGGCTCTGGGCCTTCCCTCCTTCAAGGTGGCACTGCCTGCATCCACTGAGAGAAGCCCAGGCCTGTTCCATGCTCCAGCTCTACCCCTTCTGGCTGCAGTCTTCCCCCACCCCACCCTTAAGGCAGCAGGCACCAGCACACTCTGCAAAAATCCTCAGCCCACACTCGTTTCAACTTCAGCCTTCCTGCCAAAGCCACTGGGCACACACAGACTGCAAAGGTGCACTCCTATACAAGGACACAACTTTAAAACTGGAAAAGGTAACTGTTTCACCTAATTTCATGGAGACAAACACAAAAAGTCAAACAAAATGAGAAGACAGTAGAATATGTTCCAAACAAAAAAATAAGAAAAAAACCCTAATGAAAAGAGGTAAGTAATTTACCGGATAAAGAGTTCAAATGGTCATTTTAAAAAAGCTCACCAAAATAGGGAAAACAATAAGGAAACACAGTGAGAATTTCAACAAAGAATTAGAACACAGAAAAGGAACCACACAGATGGATACAATCACTGAAATGAAAAATACACTAGAGGAAATCAACAGGAGATTAGATGCTAAAGAAAAATATATAAGGGGCCTGGAAGACAGAATAGTGAAAAACACCCAATCAAAAGAGCAAAAAACAAATTAAAAAAGAAGATATTTAAGGAACCTTAGGAACTACATCAAATACACTAACATTTGCATTACAGAGGTCTCAGAAGGAGAAAAGAGAGCAAGAGAGGCAGAAAAAATATTTTATGGAATTATGCCTGAAAATCTCCCTAATCTGAAGACGGAAACAGATATCCAGGTACGGGAAACACAGAGTCCCAAACAAGATGAACCCAAACAGACCCACACCGAAAGATATCATCTTTAATATGACAAAACTTAAAGAGAATTTTAAAGGCAGCAAGAGAAAAAGAGTCACATACAAAGAACCCCCATAGTGGTATCAGCTGATTTTTTGGCAGAAATGTTAAGGCCAGAAAGGAGTGGCATGATATATTTAAAGTGCTGAAAGGGAAAAAAAAAACTATAACCAAAGATATTCTACCTAACAAGGTTATCACTCAGAGTTGAAGGACAGGAAAAGTGTTCCCCAGACAAGCAAAACTAAAAGAGCGTATCACCAATAAACCAGACTTATAAGAAATGGGTATAAACTGGGAGATTGGGATTGACATATGTACAGTAATATGTATAAAACAGATAACTAATAAGAACCTGCTGTATAAAAATAAATAAAATAAAATTCAAAAATTCGAAAAAAAAGAGAAATGGGTATAGAGGAAATATAATCCAGCAATTCTACTTGTTTATCTGAAAAAAAATGAAAAAAAAACAATTCAAAAAGATATATGTATCCCAATGCATATAGAAGAATTATTATTTTTCTTTTTACTTTTTAAAATTAGGATATAGTTGCTTTACAATGTTGTGTTAGTTTCTGCTATACAACAAAGTGAATCAGCTATAAGTACATATATATTCCCTCCCTCTTGGACCTCCCTCCCACCCGTCTAGGTTACCACAGAGCACCAAGCTGAGCTCCCTGTGCTATACAGCAGGTTTCCACCAGCTATCTATTTTACACATGGCAGTGCACATATGTCAATACCAATCTCCCAATTTATCCCAACCCTCCTTCCCCATGACACCGGGTCCACACATCTGTTATCTACATTTGTGTCTCTATTCCTGTCCTGAAAATAAGTTCATCTTTGCCATTTTTCTAGATTCCACATATATGTGTTAATATATGATATTTGTTTTTCTCTTTCTGACTTACTTTACTCTGTACGACAGACTCTAGGTCCATCCATGTCTCTACAAATGAGCCAATTTCTTTCCTTTTTATGGATGAGTAATATTGCATTGTTTATATGTACCACATCTTCTTTATCCATTCATCTGTCAATGGACATTTAGGTTGCTTCCATGTCCTGGCTATTGTAAATAGTGCTTCAATGAACATTGGGGTGCATGGGTCTTTTTGAATTATGGTTTTCTCAGGGTATATGCCCAGTAGGGGGATTGCTGGGTCATACTGTAGTGTTATTTTTAGTTTTTTAAGGATCCTTCCTTCTGTTCTCCATAATGTTTGTATCAGTTTACATTCCCACCAGTAGTGTAAGAGGATTCCCTTTTCTCCACACCCTCTCCAGCATTTATTGTTTGTAGATTTTTCTGATGATGGCCATTCTGAGTGAGGTGGTACCTCATTGTAGTTCTGATCTGCATTTCTCTAATAATTAGTGATGTTGAGCATCTTTTCACGTGCCTCTTGGCCATCTATATGTCTTCTTTGGGAAAATGTCTATTTAGGTCTTCCACCCATTTTTTGAGCTATTTGTATATTTTGGAGATTAATTCCATGTTTGGTTTGCAAATAATTTCTCCCATTCTGAGGGTTGTCTCTTCACCTTGTTGATGGTTTTCTTTGCTGTGCAAAAGCTTTTAAGTTTCATTAGGTCCCATTTGTTTATTTTCATTACTCTAGGAGGTGGATCAAAAAAGATCTTGCTGTGATTTATGTCAAAGAGTGTTCTTCATATGTTTCCCTCTAAGAGTTTTATAGTGTCTGGCCTTACATTTAGGTCTTTAATCCATTTTGAGTTTATTTTTGTGTATGGTGTTAGGGAGTGTTCTAACTTCATTCTTTTACATGTAGCTGTCCAGTTTTCCCAGCATCACTTCTTGAAAAAACTTTTCTCCATTGTATATCCTTGCCTACTTTGTCATAGATTTGGTGAATACAGGTGCATGGGTTTATCTATGGGCTTTCTATCCTGTTCCATTGATCTATTATATTTCTGTTTTTGTGCCAGTACCAAACGGTCTTGATTACTGTAGCTTTGTAGTATAGTCTCAAGTCAGGGAGCCTGAATCCTCCAGGTCTGTTTTTTTTCTCAAGATAGCTCTGGCTATTGGGGGTCTTTTGTGTTTCCATACAAACTGTAAAATTTTTTGTTCTAATTCTGTGAAAAATGCTTTGGTAATTTGATAGGGACTACACTGAATCTGTAGATTGCTTTGGGTAGTATAGTCATTTTCACAATATTGATTCTTCCAATCCAAGAACATGTATACCTCTCTTTCTGTTTGTGTCATCTTTGATTTCTTTCATCAGTGTCTTATAGTTTTCTGAGTACAGTTCCTTTGCCTCCTTACATAGGTTACCAGCTTATTTTTCAGCAGAAACTCTGCAGGCCAGAAGGGAGTGGCAGCATATATTTAAAGTGATGAAAGGGAAAAACCTACAACCAAGATTACTCTACCCAACAAGGATCTCATTCAGAGTCAATGGAGAAATCAAAAGATTTACAGACAAGCAAAAGCTAAGAGAATTCAACACCACCAAAACCAGCTTTACAACAAATGCTAAAGGAACTTCTCTATGCAGGAAACACAACAGAAGAAAAAGACCCACAAAAACAAACCCAAAACAATTAAGAAAATGGTAATAGGAACATACATATCGATAATTACCTTAAATGTAAATTGATTAAATGCTCCAACCAAAAGACACAGACTGGCTGAATGGATACAAAAACAAGACCTGTATATACGCTTTCTACAAGAGACCCACTTCAGACCTAGGGACACATACAAACTGAAAGTGAGTGGATGGAAAAATATATTCCATGAAAATGGAAATCAAAAGAAAGCTGGAGTAGCAATACTCATATCAGACAAAACAGACTGTAAAATAAAGACTGTGACAAGAGACAAGGAAGAATACTACATAATGATCAAGTGATCAATCCAAGAAAAAGATATAAGAATTATAAATATTTATGCACCCAACATAGGAGCACCTCAATAAATAAGGCAAATTCTAACACCCATAAAAGAGGAAATTGGCAGGAACATGATAATAGTGGGGGATTTTAACACCCCACTCACACCAATGAACAGATAATACAGAAAGAAAATAAACAAGGTAACACAAGCTTTGCATGACACAACAGACCTGATAGACTTAATTGATATTTATGGGACATTCCATCCAAAAGCAGCATAATACACTCACTTTCTTCTCAAGTGCACAAGGAACATTCTCCAGGACAGATCACATCTTGGGTCACAAATCAAGCCTCAATAAATTTAAGAAAAATGAAATCGTATCAAGCATCTTTTCTGACCACAACGCTATGAGATTAGACATCAATTACAGGGAAAAAAAACTGTAAAAAACACAAAAACATGAAGGCTAAACAATATGGTACTGAGTAACAACGAGATCACTGAAGAAATCAAAGAGTAAATCAAAAAATACATAGAAACAAATGGAAAGGAAAACACAATGACCCAAAACCTATGGGATGCAGCAAAAGCAGTTTTAAGAGGGAAGATTATAACAATTGAATCCTACCTCAGGAAACAAGAAAAATCTCAAATAAACAACCTAACCTTACACTTAAAGCAACTAGAGAAAGAAGAACAAACAAAACCCAAAGTTAGTAGAAGGAAAGAAATCATAAAAATCAAATCAGAAATAAATGAAATAGAAACAAAGAAAACAATAGCAAAAATCAATGAAACTAAAAGGTGGTTCTTTGAGAAGATATACAAAATTGATAAACCTTTAGCCAGACTCATCAAGAAAAAAACAGAGAGGATTCAAGTCAATAAAATTAGAAATGAAAAAGGAGAAATTACAACTGACATTGCAGAAATACAAAGGATCATAAGAGACTACCACAAGCAACTACATGCCAATAAAATGGTCAACCTGGAAGAAATGGACAAATTCAAATGGACAAACAAAAGTCCAGGACCAGATGGCTTCACAGGTGAATTCTATCAAACATTTAGAGAAGAGCCAACACCCATCCTTCTCAAACTCTTCCAAAAACTTGCAGAGGCGGGAACACTCCCAAGCTCATTCTACAAGGCCACCATCACCCTGATACCAAAACCAGACAAAGATATCACAGACCAAAAGAAAATTACTGACCAATATCACTAATGAACATAGATTCAAAAATCCTCAACAAAATACTAGCAAACCAAATCCAGCAATACATTAAAAGGATCATACACCAGGATCAAGTGGGATTTATTCCCGGGATGCAAGCATGTTTCAATATTTGCAAATCAGTCAGTGTGATACACCACATTAACAACCTAAAGAATAAAAGCCATATGATCATCTCAATAGATGCAGAAAAATATTTGACAAAATTCAACACCCATTTATGATAAAAACTCTCCAGAAAGTGGGCATAGAGGGAACCTACCTCAACATGATAAAGGCCATATACAACAAAATCACAGCAAACATCATACTTAAGGGTGAGAAACTGAAAACATTTCCTCTAAGATCAGGAACAAGACAAGGATGTCCACTCTTGCCACTATTATTCAACATAGCTTTGGAAGTCCTAGCCATGGCAATCAGAGAAGAAAAAGAAATAAAAGGAATCCAAACTGGAAAAGAAGAGGTAAAACTGTCACTGTTTGCAGATGACATGATACTATACATAGAAAATCCTAAAGCTGCTACCAGAAAACTGCTAGAGCTCATCAATGAATTTGGTAAAGTTGCAGGATAGAAAATTAATGTAGAGAAATCCCTTGCATTCCTATACACTAACAACAAAACACGAGAAAGAGAATTAAAGAAACAACCCAATTTACCATTGCAACAAAAAGAATAAAATACCTAGAAGAATTATTTTCAATAGCTAAGATATGGAAGCAACCTAAGTGCCCACTGAGAAATGAATGGATAAAGAAAATATACTACTCAGCCATAAAAACGGGGGAAAAAAAGGATGAAATCTTGCCATTTGTAACAACATGGATGGCCCTAGGGGGTATTATGCTTGGTGAAATAAGTCAGACAGAGAAAGACAATAAATGTTTTCATTTATATGTTAAGTCTAAGAAACAAAACGAATATAACAAGATAGAAACAGACTTACAGATACAGAGAACAAACTAGTGGTTCCCACAGGAGAAAGGGGGATGGGGAGGGGCAAAATAGGTGAATGGAATTAAGAGGTACAAACTACCTGTTATAAAATAAATCACACACACAAATAAAATACTTAGGAATAAACCTGACCAAGGAGGTGAAAGTCTTATGCTGAGAACTATAAAACATTAATAAATGAAACTGAAGATGATTCAAAAAAATGGAACAATATCTCATGCTCTTGGATTGGATGAATTAATATTGTTACAATGGCCATACTACTCAAAGCAATCTACAGAGTTTATGTGATCCCTATCAAATTACCTTTGACATTTTTCACAGAATTAGAACAATAATCATAAAATTTATGTGGGACCATAAAAGACCCAGAATTGCCAAATGAATCATTAGGAAAAAGAACAAAGCAGGAAACATAACCCTCCCAGACTTCAGACAATACTACAAAGCTACAGTAATCAAAACAGTGTGGTACTGGCACAAAAACAGACATATGTATCAATGGAACAGAATAGAGAGCCCGGAAATAAACACACACACCTACGGTCAATAAATCTTCAACAAAGGAGGAAAGAATATACAATGGAGGTGGTGTTGGGAAAGTTGGACAGCCAAATGTAAATCAATGAGTTAGAATATTCCCTTACACCATGCAGGAAAATAAACTCAAAACAGCCTAGGGACTTCCCTGGTAGCACGGTTGTTAAGACTCCGCACTCCTAACGCAGGGCGCCCAGGTTTGATCCCTGGGCAGGGAACGAGATCTCACATGCATGCTGCAACTAAGAGTTTACATGCTGCCACAAAGGAGCCCATGTGCTGCAACTAATACATGGTGCAACCAAAAAAAAAAAAAAAAAAGTGCCTTCCCAGATTTTGGCTTTAAAAAAAAAGTAGCCTAAAGACTTAAATGTAAGGCATGACACCATAAAACTTAGAAGAGAACATAGGCAAAACATTTTCTGACATCAATCTAACCAATGTTTTCTTAGGTCACTCTCCAAAGGCAATAGAAATTAAAAAATGGGACCTAATCAAACCTACACGCTTCTGTACAGCAAAGGAAACCATAAACAAAATAAAAAGTCAACCTATGAACTGGCAGAAAATGTTTGCAAATGATGAGACCGACAAGGGCTTAATTTCCAAAACATACAAATAGCTCATACAATTCAATGACAACAAAAACAAACAACCCAATAGAAAAATGAGCAGAAGACCTAAATAGACATTTCTCCAAAGAAGACATACAGATAGCCAACAGGCACATGAAAAGATGCTCACCATTGCTAATTATTAGAGAAATGCCAATCAAAATTACAATGAGGTATACCACCTCACACCGGTCAGAATGACCATCATTAAAAAGTCTACAAATAACAAATACTGGAGAGGGTGTGGAGAAAAGGAAACCCTCCTACACTGTTGGTGGGAATGTAAATTGGTGTAGCCCCTGTAGATAACAGGTTCCTCAAAAAACTAAAAGAGTTGCCATATCATCCAGCAATCCCACTCCTAACCATATATGCAGACAATTATTCAAAAAGATACATGCACCCCAATGTTCATTGCAGCACTGTTTATAATAGTCAAAACATAGAAACAACATAAATGTCCATCAACAGATGAATGGATAAAGAAGATGTGGTACATATATACAATAGAATACTACTCAGCCATAAAAAAAATGAAATAATGCCGTTTGCAGCAACATGGATGAACTTAGAGATTATCATACTAAGTGAAATAAGTCAGAAGAGAAATACAAATACCCTATGATATCACATATGTGGAATCTAAAATATGACACAAATGAACTTATCTATGAAATAGAAACAGACTCACATAGAGAACAGATTTGTGGTTGCCAAGGGGGAATGGGATAGGGGAGGGATGGATTGGGTTTTTGAGATTAGCAGACAGAAACTATTATATATAGAATGGATAACAACAAGGTCCTACTGTATAGCACAGGGAACTATATTCAATAACTTGTGATAAACCATAATTGAAAAGAATATGAAAAAGAAAGTATATATATATATAACTGAATCATTTTTCTGTACAGTAGAAATTAACATAACATTGTAAATCAACTATACTTTGATAAAATAAATTTAAAAAAATAAGCCACAAGAATGTGATGTATAGAACAGGAAATATAGTTAACATTCTATATTAACTTTGTATGGTGTGTAATCTATAAAAATATGAAATTAACATGTTATACACCTGAAACTATACTTCATCTAAAAAAATAGATGAGCAAGGAGCATTATGATATCAACTCTAATGAAATTTATTATGTGGGAATATATCAGTCATTCAGACAGATAAACATAAACTTTCAATAGTGAGAATGGTTTTTGAATTGTGTGAGATGAAGATATTAGTTGAGAAATTAGGGTGTTATTGGTGTCAAGGCGAGAAACAAGAAGTTATACAGCAAACGGTTTCCTTAAATCATGCACCAGTTCCAAACATTTTTTTTTAGGTTGTAGAGTGAAACTGATAGATATAATCAGCAAAATTCTCTTAACTAAAATTATATAATTAACTCCTACAATTTAAGAGTGTACGAGAGAGCAGAGAGAGAGAGAGAGGAAAAAAGAAGATAGAAAGATGGAAAATCACAACCATGGAAACAAAGAAAACTAATATATACCATTTCCCACTAATAAATTTGAATGCCTGGTAGAAATGGATTGTTTTCTAGAAAGAAGTCATAAAAGACAATATCATTTTATAAAAAATAAAAATTAGATTATCTAAGAAAATTTTGAAAGAGAAATTATCATGTTATAAATTGAGAAAATGAATGGCAGGAACCATGGCTATTTGTTTTTTGTACCTTTTTGAGTAATCTAATCAAGCTTTGTACATAGTTAATTTATTCAATAATATTTCTTCAGCACTTATTAAAAACGAGACACTCTTTAAAAAGTAGGAATGAAGTGAACAGTTTTTATATGATCCCTTCTTTTGTGAAGCTTATGGTATAGTGGCGTAAAGGGATAATAATTAAATCATTGTCTAAACACCCAAAGGTAAGTGCTGAGGAGGGAAGCATCAGACAGAGTACTGGCTGTCAGTGGTTTTAGTGTCACAGAATTGAAAAGACTCAATATTGAGTTTACGTCTAAAGGATGTGTGAACATTGAACATTAACTAGATGAGAAGAGAGAAGAGAGATGTTTCCAAGAAGATGAAACAACGTATGCAATTTCCTTAAGGTAAGAGGGAGGTAGGCAACATGGGAAATGAAAGGGCCTTAGTGGCTGGAAAATAGAGTGTGAGAGGGAGAATTCTATGAGGTGAGGCAAAACAGGGAGTCATGGGAGAGAGCATTTTGTGAAGGGGCTGAGACTTTATCCCTGGGGCTAAGGAAACTTATTTAAGATGATTATACAAAGAAATGATATAAGTAAGCAGTTTTGTATTCTGAAAAGATGATGCTGACTGCAGTGGAAATGCCACAGGAGAAAAGCATGAAAAAAAGGATGTTAATAAACCAAGTAGGAGGTCATTACAATAGCCACTGTGAGAAAGGATGATGGCTTTAGCTTAAGTACAGATATTCAGATAGATAAATTATTGGAGGAGTAAAGATGCTACCTCATGATGGATTCACTGTGCAAGAGTCCATGGTAGAGTATGTTAAGAATATTGCCTAGGGCTTCCCTGGTGGCGCAGTGGTTGAGAGTCTGCCTGCCGATGCAGGGGACACGGGTTCGTGCCCCAGTCCAGGAAGATCCCACATGCTACAGAGCGGCTGGCCCCGTGAGCCATGGCCGCTGAGCCTGGGCATCTGGAGCCTGTGCTCCGCAACGGGAGAGGCCACAGCAGTGAGAGGCCCGCGCACCGCAAAAAATAAAAAATAAAAAAAAATATTGCCTAGGCTTCTAGTTCCTCCTCTGTACACTGAATAGGTAGTGGAGACCTTCTGCATGATACAAAACTCTAGAAATGACCAGGTTGAGGGAGAAGGAGTAGAGTGGTAGATGGTGTCTACAACTTGCCTTTGAAATATGCAATTTAGAGATTTTAAATAAGCAGCAGGGTAATATTCATTATAAATCTGGCATATCTGCAATCCTGCAGTTATTTCAATCAATATAAGGAAAAGTTTGGAACTTGTAAGAATTTGTTGTGGGGGTATTATTACTTAATTCTAAATCAAATCAATACTTGGATATGAGCAAAATTAAATAGTTCAGACAACACTGAAATGAAAAATCCCTTGTCTGACCCCTTTGTCCTCATTCCCAGTAACACTCCCCCAAGGGATCACTTGTAGCTCCCAATTTTGTTTGTTTGTTTGTTTTGAGGTGGTGGGGTGGTAATCAATGAGGTATTTTCTCAAATATCTCTCAAGTTATCAAATAGTATTATTTTTAAAGTTTTCTGAATTACTTCTGTTTCTTCTGAAGTAATATTTTAATAACTGTTGCTAACTGTAGTCTTTAAGATTTTCTCAAAATTTTGGTGGTCATTTTTTTGCCTTTATATTTAAAATAATGCAACATAAAAGCTAACTATTAACTATTCCTATGGGTTAAGTTTCTTGACTAGTAGTCTTCATTTTAGAATAAATGAAAAGGAAGCCGGGCCTTGTATATTTAGCACAAAAGAGTAAAATGCAGACGTTTCGGTCTAGTACCTCAAATCCATATTAGAAACTCTAGTTCTCCCCAGAAAACTGATTATTTTTGTGGGGGGTAGTTCTGGGTAGTTGATACTTGTTGCTGGTTAAGACTGATGGTTAGTTTTTCTTTTGTTTATAGTTTCCTTTGCTGTGCAAAAGCTTTTAAGTTTAATTAGGTCCCATTTGATTGTTTTTATTTTCATTACTCTAGGAGGTGAATCAAAAGAGAGCTGGTTGTGATTTATGTCAGAGAGCGTTCTGCCTATGTTTTGCTTTAAGAGTTTTATAGTATCCCATCTTACATTTAGGGCTTTAGTCCATTTTGAGTTTATTTTTGTGTATCGTGTTGGAGAATGTTCTAATTTCATTCTTTTACATGTAGCTGTACAGTTTTCCCAGCATCACTTATTGAAGAGAGTGTCTTTTCTCCATTGTATATTCTTGCTCCTTTGTCACAGATTAGGTGACCATAGGTGTGTGGGTTTATCTTTGAACATTCCATGCTGTTCCATTGATCTATACTTCTGTTTTTGTGCCAGTACCATACTGTTTTGGTTACTATAGCTTTGTAGCATAGTCTGAAGTCAGGGAGCCTGATTCCTCCTTTTCCATTTTTCTTCTCAAGATAACCCACAGAATGGGAAATACTATTTGCAAATGAAGCGACTGACAAGGGATTAATTTCCAAAATATACAAACAGCTCAGGCAGCTCAATATCAAAAAGACCAAACAATCCAATCAAGAAATGGGCAGAAGATGTAAACAGACATTTCTCCAAAGAAGACATACAGATAGCCAAAAAGCACATGAAAAGATGCTCAACATCACTAATTATTAGAGAAATGCAAATCAAAACTACAATGAGGTATCACCTCACACTGTTTAGAATGGCCAATATCAAAAAATCTACAAACAATAAATGCTGGAGAGGGTGTGGAGAAAAGGAAACCCTACTACACTGTTGGTGGGAATGTAAATTGGTACAGCCATTATGGAGAACAGTATGGAGTTTCCTTAAAACACTAAAAATAGAGCTACCATATGACCAAGCAATCCCACTCCTGGGCATATATCTGGAGAAAACCATATTTTGAAAAGATACATGCACCCCAATGTTCATCACAGCACTATTTACAATAGCCAAGACATGGAAGCAACCTAAATGTCCATCGACAGAGGAATGGATAAAGAATATGTGGTACATATATACAATGGAATATTACTCAGCCATTAAAAAGACTGAAATAATGCCATTTGCAGCAACATGGATGGACCTAGAGATTGTCAGACTGAGTGAAATAAGTCAGAAAGAGAAAGACAAATATCATATGATATCGCTTATATGTGGAATCTAAAAGAATGGCACAAATGAAACTATTTACAAAACAGAAATAGAGTCACAGATGTAAAAAACAAACTTATGGCTACCAAGGGGGAAATAGGGGATAAATTGGGAGATTGGGATTGACATATACACACTACTGTATATAAAACAGATAACTAGTAAGTACCTACTGTATAGCACAGGGAACTCTACTCAATACTCTGTAATGATTTATATGGGAATAGAATCTAAAAAAGAGTGGATATACATATATATGTATAACTGTTTCACTTTGCTGTACAGCAGAAACTGATACAACATTGTAAATCAACTATACTCCCACACACACACAAAAAAAAGACTGATGGCTAAGTTTGGGGTGGGTAGTGAGATGTGTCAACTGTTCCATTTACAAAACTTGAATTAATCCCTATGCTTTCAGATCCATTAATTCACTTCAACCACCCATCACATATAACATTTCTAAGTCAAAGGCAATTCAGGGAAAAAATAAAGTTATTTAGAGATCTGCCTGCACAGATTGTTTATAAGTCATGGTCTTTTCTACCTCTTAATTTTGGTCTCCTTAGAACTTTCTTTCAATTATCACACCTCCATTCTCTTTCTATATGCCTCTATTTTTTTCTATAGTAATGAAAAAAATTCTCCCTCAGCAGTTGACTCATATTCAGTTCTTTATCTAGTTGTGGGTTTAATTTATATAGTTACCATTTTTATTCATTTCTATCACTTTGAGTTTCATATGAAAGAAGAGATAATGTGCATGCTGGTTTGAATCATACACATTAATGTTATATTTATTGACATAGCTTAGTTTTATTTTTTCATTATTTTGAAAAGGAGTTAATTATAATAAAATTACTACATTTCGGAAAATAAAGTTTTAATTTTTTGTATGCAAAATCTCTCAAAGCCCAGAACACAAAACAGTTTATATGGGAATAATCTAGGGGTCTTATATTATGTATCCATATAATTCCAATTCCTGGTCCTTTACCTGGCATATAGTAGGCACTTAATAAATATTTATTGGATAAATGAAAATATACGGACATTTTATTTTGAAAATGTTTTAAAACGTCTTTTATGTCACAATGCACACTCTTCCCTTAATTAAATCTTATACAGTCTCAGAAGTCTGGAGCTGTTTAACAGAGGTAATTCCAGTAATGTACCTAAATAAGGTGAAAGCCTTAAGGTCAAAATGTGCATTTTCATTTTTCAAAATTCTTCCATCAACCCTAAGTACAGAGAAATTCACATAGCAGAGTTTTACAAAAGATATTTCCAATAAAGAAATGCTGTGGGATTATGCAAAAGAGACTTTTCTACCAAATGGAATCAGAAGAAGCTTAAAATTAAACTTTCCATTTAACAAGAGCAATGTAACTGAAGACATGGTTTTAAAAATCCATTAAGTCACGTTGGAAAAAGGCAGTAAACACAGCTTTTGGAGACTAGAGAATTCCATTTGGCAATCTATATCATTAGTGATAGTATTTCCACTAAATTACATATATTTGTACCCTGTTCTACAGACTTTCTTACAAAACATGATTTGCACAGAATTGTTCTGCTTTACTCCTAAGCATATGCTTGAAAGGATTTGCTGTAAAAATGAATTCTCTTACCTATAGCAATTTACATTGGAAGAAGAAGTCACTTATGTCAGCATCATTTAAAATGCAATTTATTTTTTTATTGTTTCATTGAAGTGAGGTTCATTACAGTAATGTTACCATATTAGGAACTTCAAAAAGTCAGAAAGAAAATGATGGGGAAATTGTTTGTCAGCAAACACTGCACTATTCTTAATTACAGAAATGGCAAGATATGCTATTGATACATTCCTATTTCCTTTTTTAATGGTGAGAATAATTGATGATTCTTATATTAAAGCAAGTTAGCATTTCATATGTGACTTTTCAAATCAGGTCACCTGGATTAGGGGCATTTTTTTCCATAAAGCAGAACCTGATTGTCTTAGCAATCCTTTTTAACCAGAGCTTTTGTGTAAATGATTTGTCAACTCACAACTAGATGACTTTCAATAACAGTAACGATATTTAAACTTGTCTTAATTTAATCATAAAATTTTGTAAGGTGTTAAATGTTTAAAATTCTTGTTGCCTTGTCTGTGGTTGGAGTGAAAATTCCCAATATATTATTTATATATATTGCTTACTGTAAAACTTACTTTCAGATGATAAAAGTCCTAAAGTTTTACATTAGTCATTTTTTTGCAAATAAAAATGCGTTTTTCAAAAGTTCTATTTCTGGCACTCAAGTGTAATTTCTGTGTGATATAAAAGAGTCCACTATGTTGACTTGGCAAAAGATTAAGACATTGATGGTGGGGGTTTCTTAATACAGCTTTGAAATTTCATGAAGGCCAACATCTGGTGGCATATTTTCCTTCACAACCTGAGCAGCATATGGATATTAACTATAAAAATAATGATTTTATTTAGACCTACATCATCTTTTCCCATGCAATAAGACCACAGGCAAGGAAAATAAACCATGAATGGCAAGCATTAGACCTTACATAGAAATACGAACTCAATGTGATATTCAACTATTGTTGGTTGTGGTCAAAGACTTGTTGGTTGTGGATCAAAAACAAAAGAACTGCCAGGAAGTGAAATAATTATCCTGCAGTTTAATGAAAGTTTCTTATTTCTTCCTATTTTCAGTTAAAGCTCACATTTATTCTATAACATTAATATTGATGTATATCTAATTTAAGAACAAATATGTCTGTGGTTCTTATGCCCTTTGAAATAATACAGTCATTTTATTTATGTAATAGTATTTTTGTAATGTCCTAATGAGAGACAACTTCTATCCCATAGGGTATTTGACATCATATATGAATAATAAGTGTTTGTATATATTAGAAAGTTATTTTATGTTGATGAGATAATGATATATTATCTATGTTCTTACATAATTTTATTAGTAGTCATGGAAACTATTCTTCATTATTGTAACATAATTCCTTCTTATATTTTTTACTCCGGTCAAATATAAGTACTAAGTTAAAAGAACTGGCTCATTGATTAGTAATGAACCACTGGCAATTTCTCATACTACATGAGTCAATTACGGCCCTAAATATTTATTAATTAAAAATAGAAGAGTGAAAAGGATTGGTTTTCCCATGTCACTACAATAAAACACATAAAATATAGATAGTATTACCCATATCATAATCTTATCCTGCAGTATTACTTTCTGATGAGTACTCAGTAATTTTTCCAGTGTAAACTTAGCCTTCAAAGAATTTTGGATACTTGACAGCATCCAAGAAAAGCAACTAAGTGTCAAGATCTTTATATATTGAGCCAAAGATAAGAAATACACATGTACATGGTATACAGTCAATATCTAATTAGGGCTCTGCCTTCATCACCAATACTATAGCAATCATATGCAGAGTTGAGTTGAAATTACCAGATGCTATATACTTAAACACATAGTATGGCCAATAAAAGGGGAATCAGTGAGCTGAAGTAATTTAGGAAGGGTTCTTGGAACAAGTAGACTGATCATGAAAAAGAAAACAAATGGATAACATTTATGGATATTAATATATTATTTACTCTTCAGAACTGCATAAATTGATATTATTATTACCCCTATTTAAAGCTGGAGAAAATGAGGCACAGAGAGGTTAAATAATTTTCCAAAATAATATAGCTAGTAAGTGTTTGTTGTAGTCAATTTGGGCTGTTATAACAAACTACCATAAACTGGGTAGTTTATAAACACCAGAAATTTCTCACAGTTCTAGAATACTGAGGAGTTCAAGATCAAAGAATCAACAGATTCAGTGTCTGGTGAGGGCCTGCTTCCTTGTTCACAGATAGCTATCTTCTTGCTCTTTCCTCATATGGTGGAAAGTGCCAAGGGTGCTCTTTGGGTTATCTTTTATATAAGGGCATTAAACCATTCATAAGAGCTCCACCCTCATGCCCTAATCACCTCTCAAAAGCCCCCCTCCTAATACCATCACATGGGCAATAGGATTTCAAGATGAATTTTGTGGGGACATAAACATTTAGCTCCTAACAATACTGAAATATTAAACCCCAGCACTATAGTTCTAATCTATACTGCCTCTCAAGCACTTAGAGTAAGCACATCTCGTAGCCCACAGTTATCTCAATCCTATCTGATATGCCCCATGAGTAAGAGAGACATAGATGGTCTTTACAAGGATCATTTTTCGATTCCACATTAAGTGATATCATACAGCATTTGCCTTTCTCTGACTTATTTCAATTAGCATAACGCCCTCCAAGTACATCCATGTTGCTGCAAAGGGCAAAATTTCAATTTTTTTTATGGCCAAGTAGTATTCCATTGTGTATGTGTGTATATATATATAGAATATCTTCTCTATCCATTCATCTGTTGATGGACATGTAGGTTGCTTCCATATCTTGGCAATTGTAAATAATGCTGCTATGAACATTGAGGTGCATGTATCTTTTAGAATTAGTGTTTTTTTGGACATATTGCTGGGTCATATGGTAACTCTATTTTTAGTTTTTTGAGAAACCTCCATACTGTTTTCCACAGTGGCTGCACCAAGTTACTTTCCCACCAACAGTGTACGAGGGTTCCCTTTTCTCCACATCATAACTAACATTTGTTATTTGTGTTCTTTTTGATGATAGCCATTCTGATGGAGGTGAGGTGATATCTCATTGTTGTTTTGATTTGCTTTTCCCTGATGATTAGCGATGTTGAGCATCTTTACATGTGCCTGTTGGCCATCTGCATTTCCTGTTTGGAAAAATGTCTATTCAGTTCTTCTGCCCATTTTATAATTGGGTTGTTTGCTTTCTTGATGTTGAGGTGTATGAGATGTTTATAGATGTTAGATAGTAACCCTTATCAGTCATATCATTTGCAAATATTTTCTCCCATTCAGTAGAACTAGTGAATATAACAAAAAGAAGCAGACTCACAGATATAGAGAACAAACTAGTGGTTACCAATGGGGAGAGGGAAGTGAAGAGGGGCAATATAGGGGTAGGGGATTAAGAAGTGCAAACTATTAGGTGTAAAATAAGCTACAAGGATATATGTATAGCATGAGTAAAATACCCAATGTTTTAGAAAAACTATAAATGGAGTATAACCTTAAAAAATTGTGAATCACTATACTGTACACCTGTAATTTATATAATATTATACATCAACTGTATTTCAATAAAAAAAAGGATCATTTTTTCTTATGTGTGTCTGGGATGTGTATTGTGTGTGTGCTTCATTAGAAATTATTCCCAAATATAATTTGGTGCAGCCAATGTGGGAAACAGTATGGAGGTTCCTCAGAAAGCTAAAAATAGAATTAACATATGATCCAGCAATCCCACTCAGGGGCATATGTCTGGACAAAACTATAATTCATAAAGATATATGCACCCCTATGTTCATAGCAGCACTATTCACAATTGTCAAGACTTGGAAACAGCATAAATGTCCATCAACAGATGACTGGATAAAGAAGATGTGGTACATATATACAGTAGAATACTACTCAGCCATAAAAAAGAATAATGCCATTTGCAGCAACATGAATGTACCTAGAGATTATCATACTAAGTGAAGTAAGTCAGAAAGAGAAATACAAATAACATACGATAGCACTTTTTTGTGGAATATAAAATATGTCACAAATGAACTTATCTATGAGACAGAAACAGAATCACAGACATAGAGAACAGACTCGTGGTCACCAAGAAAGAGAGGTTGCGGGGGAGGGATGGAGTGGGAGGTAGGGGTTAGCAAATATAAGCTTTTATATATAGAATGGATAAGCAAGGTCCTACAAATGTATAGCACAGAGAACTGTATTCAATATCCTATGATAAACCATAACGGAAGAGAATATAAAAAAAGAACGTACACATATTTACAACTGAATCACTTTGCTATACAGAATTAACTCAACATTGTAAATCAAGTATATTTCAATAAAAAAATTATTCCCAAGACTTCTGGATTGTAGTGTCCTTTTATTATATTTTAAATTTATTTATTTATTTTATTTGTTATTTTTGGCTGCATTGGGTCTTCATTGTTGTGTGCGGGCTTTCTCTAGTTGCGGCGAGTGGGGCTACTCTTCATTGCAGTGCACGGGCTTCTCATTGCAGTGTCTTCTCTTGCTGTGTAGCACAGGCTCTAGGCATGCAGGCTTCAGTAGTTGCAGCACACAGGCTCAGTAGTTGTGGCTCACGGGCTCTAGAGTGCAGGCTCAGTAGTTGTGGTGTACAGGCTTAGTTGCTCTGCGGCATGTGGGATCTTCTCGGACCGGGGCTTAAACCCATGTCCTCTGCACTGGCAGATGAATTCTTAACCACTGCACCACCAGGGAAGCCCATGTAGTGTCCTTTTATATAAATTCTAATGAAAATTTTTGTTGAGTCTTGCATTAGTTAATAAAAGACAGTAACACACTTATTTTAGAAGTAAATTTTTACAAACAGCCTTGATTGCATTTATGAAGTTGCAAGCTTACTTGTTATATTTTATTCAGGATGAATGAAATTTCATAAACAATAATACATAAATAATAATTAAATTTGCAACAACAAATGTTTTATACAGAAAATAGCTTCAATACAAATTGGACTCCTTATTCTCTCTAATACAAAATAATCATCTTTTAAAATTGTTCTAAAAATATTGTGTTGTTAGTACTTCAAAATATTTTTATCAATGACTACAACTTTTAAAATAATGTAGTATCGAATTTTGTAAAATAAGGAGGTATAAATTAGTAATGTGGAAACATTTATTTACTACTCAGGTAATAAATATCTAAGTGAAATGAAGTGCATGTCTCATCTATACTCATAATGTTTATTAATCCATTTGTCAAAATATCCTTCTTGCAAAGAATTCCAATGAATAGTAGAATATATAAGAACACCTACATATTGCTTAAATGTTAAGATTATGTATGTGGTAGAATTCTGTTTACCATTCCAGCTTTGCATCCTACAAAGGAGAGGGTGGGATGTGAATTTGGGACTTTTAATAACTGATACCTATATGCTGATTTTTAGACTGCAGTTGGAATACATATATTAGTCCATCAATTTCTTTGCAGGAAACTGGAATACATATTCAAGATATCTTAAGCAAAGAAAGATTTAACACAGGGATTTTGATGCGATCAAATTATTTGGAGGGTTGGTAGAAGATAAGTTGGATGGTTGTTATTTGATTATTAACTCCTAGCTGCAGTGCCATCCAGAGGTGAGATGCAAAATAATACCCCCAAATAGCATAGATGATATAGTCAGTTTTGGACAATGTGCTTACCCAAAAACGCTAAGTGACCCAACCAGTAGATATTAATTTAACATCTATATAACAAGGTATTGTCCAAAGTGATCTAGAGATGTGATTTATGATTGATGATGAAGACAGCAAATACTTATAAAGTGATTGCAATGTGACAGGTACAGTTCATTACATGAACCATCTTATTTAATCCTCACAACAACCCTATGAAGTAAGGAGACTGGTATTTTATACATAGATAGAAAACTGAAACAGAGCAATTAATGGAGTTTCCCAAACCACAGGCTAGTAAATGGTATAAATTGAACTTGAACTCAGGCACTGTTTTCTACTAGATTCTACATGGAGAAATAAGAAAGACGTAAATTAAATAAAAATACACAAGTTACTTAAATCCTTTGAGAGAGAGAGAGAGAGAAGATAGAGTGACATATGTCCATGGTAGTTCTATCTCTTGATAAATGAAACTCCAGAGACAAGAGAAGGGTGTGGCAGGTCCTCACCTTGGAAAAGCGTAACTGAAATTGAACAGATGCCTCTGACTGATGCTAAACACCTCTCCCATGTCACACAGCTAGTACATAAGAAATTGTAAAATTAAATTTAGATCTAGATGACTCTAAGAGTTTTGCCATTTAATATTACACATCTCAACAGTATGGCAATAATAAAGAAATAGTTTTGAGGGATCCATGGATAAATTTGCTAAGCTAGAATAAAAATTTTATGGGAATTTCCTGTTTTCAAAAATTATTACAAAATTACAGTAATTAAAAAAGTATGATACTAAAAAAATATTAAAGGTATGATACTGGCATAAAGACAGTTATTTAGACCAATGGAATAGAATATAAAGCTCAGAAATAAACCCACACATAAAGTGTCAACTGATCTTCAAAAAAGGTGCCAAGAATACACAATGGGGAAAGGATAGTCTCTTCAACAAATGATTTTGGGAAAACTGGATAGTCACATGGTAAAGCATGAAACTGGACCCCCCTCTGATACCATATACAAAAATGAACTCAAAATGGATCAAAGACTTAAACATAAGACATGAAACTGTAAAACTCCTAGAAGATAACATTGGTGGGGGACTTCTTGATACTAGCCCTGGCAATAATTTATTGAATATAACACCCAAAGCACAGGCAACAGAAGCAAAAATACACAATTGTGACTATATCAAATTAAAATCTTCTGCAAAGTAAAGGATGCAATCAACAGAATGTAAAGGAAGCTTCTGAATGGTAGAAAATGTTTGCAAACCATATATCTATTAAAGGATTAATATCCAAAATACATAAGGAACTCCTACATCTCAATAGCATTAAGAAAAACCCCACAAAGGGCTTCCCTGGTGGTGCAGTGGTTGAGTCCGCCTGCTGATGCAGGGGACACGGGTTCGTGCCCCGGTCCGGGAGGATCCCACATGCCGCGGAGCGGCTGGGCCCGTGAGCCATGGCCATTGAGTCTGCACGTCCGGAGCCTGTGCTCTGCAACGGGAGAGGCCACAACAGTGAGAGGCCCATGTACCGCAAAAAAAAAAAAAAAAAAAAGAAAAGAAAAGAAAAACCCCACAAAAACAAATAACCGAATAAAAGAATGGGCTAAGGATTTGAATAGATATTTCTGAAAGACAAACAAGTGGCCAAAGGTGTATGAAAAGGTGCTTAATATCACTAATCATCAAAATCAAAAACAAGGTAAAAAAAACCCCAAAAAACAAATAAGGTATCACCTAAAATCAAACTATAATGAGTTATCAGCCCATACCTGTAAGGATGGTTATTAAAAAAAAAAGAAAGACAAAAACTGTTGGTGGGGATGTGGATAAATTGGAACCCTTGTACACTGCTGGGAATGTAAAATGGTACAGCTGCTCTATCTCCAAATATTAAAAATAGATCTACCATATGATTTAGTATTCCCACTTCTGGGTAAATATCCAAAAGAACTGAAATCAGGATCTCAAAGAAATACCTGCACTCTATGTTCACTGCAGCATTATTCACAATGGCCAAGATATGGAAAAAACCTAAGCGTCCACTGACTGGCGAATGGATAAAGAAAACTGTGATATATACATAAAATGCAAAATTATTCATCCTTAAAAAAGAAGGAAATCTTCTTTGCAACAACACTGATTAACCTAAAAGACATTTTACTAGCTGAAAAAAGCCAGTCACAGAAGGACAAATACTGCACAATTCCACCTGTGAGGTATCTGAAATAATCAAACTTATAGAAACACAGAGTAAAATGGTGATTTCACAGTTAGGAAGGGGAAAGTAAGAGTTGTTCAATGGGTATAAAGTTTCAGTTATATAAGATGAACAAGTTCCAGGAATCTATGGTAAAATATAGTGCCTACAGATAACTATTCAGTATCGCGTACTTAAAACACTGTTAAGAAGGTCAAGCTCATGTTAAATGTTCTTACCACCAATAAAGCACAAACAAAAACAAAAAAAAATAAAAAAGTAAACAAACAAAAAACCAGAAAGGCAAGGAAAAACTTCTTGAGGTGATATATATGTTTGTTACCTTGCTTGTGACTATGGTTTTGTAACTGTATGCATGTCTCCAAACCCATCCAACTGATATTTAATGAATGTGCAGTATTTCTGTACATCAATTATACCTCAACAAACAAAATAACATAGGGAGATTACTTAAAGAAAACTAATAAATTTCATATTTTATAATATAACCTTATTTATGGTGGTACAATATTTTACAATTTACTGTGGCCACTGGTAAGAAGAGAACTAAATCTGGACTTCTCAACATAACAGTCAATATCTCCATTCAATCAACCTTACATTTCTAAACCTTACTACCTCTAAATCAAACTTACATTTACCCAGTCATATATCAGTGCTCCACATCATCAAGGATATTTTCTTATTTTTCCCTCAATATGCTAAGCTCACATTTTTCACACATTTGTAATTGTTATGGATCCTTTTTTGTTAACATGATTTAGGAGCCATTATATATTCATCTCCCACAATATGCCTATTATAAAGTAAACATCCACTAATCATTTGTTTAAAAAAATTGCAAGATCAATGCATTATATTCCCCATGAATTTCAATATCACAGTCATCTACTACTTATGCTGAATTTTCTTCAAATTTATATTTGTTGTCTTAATCACATAAAGAGCCTTAGAATTCACCATAATGTTAGAGATAGTAGCAGCTAGGCTTCAGGAAAACAAGTGCAGAAATTGATAGATACTAGAGTTTGAAATAAGTTGGCAGCCTTGTCTAAAACTTATTGGTGGTAGAGACCTTCAAGATGGCAGAGGAGTAAGATGTGGAGATCACCTTCTTCCCCACAAATACATCAGAAATACATCTACATGTGGAACAACTCCTGCAGAACACCTACTGAATGCTGGCAGAAGACCTCAGACTTCCCAAACGGCAAGAAACTCCCCACGTACCCGGGTAGGGCAAAAGAAAAAAGAAAAAACAGAGACAAAGAATAGGGACGGGACCTGCACCAGTGGGAGGGAGCTGTGAAGGAGGAAAGGTTCCCACACACTAGAAGCCCCTTTGCGGGCGGAGGCTGCGGGTGGCGGAGGGAGAAATCTTCGGAGCCGCAGAGGAGAGCGCAGCAACAGGGGTGCAGAGGGCAAAGCGCATAGATTCCCACACAGAGGATTGGGGCCGACCAGCACTCACCAGCCAGAGAGGCTTGTCTGCTCACCCGTGTCGGTGCGGGCGGGGCTGGGAGCTGAGGCTCGGACTTCGGAGGTGAGATCCCAGGGAGAGGACTGGGGTTGGCGGCGTGAACACAGCCTGAAGGGGGCTAGTGCACCACGGCTAGCCAGGAGGGAGTCCGGGAAAAAGTCTGGAGCTGCCCAAAAGGCAAGAGACCATTATTTTGGGGTGCGCGAGGAGAGGGGATTCAGAGCACCGCTTAAAGGAGCTCCAGAGACGGGCACAAGCCGCGGCTATTGGCACGGACCCCAGAGATGGGCATGAGATGCTAAGGCTGCTACTGCAGCCACCGAGAAGCCTGTGTGCTGGCACAGGTCACTATCCACACCTCCCCTCCCGGGAGCCTGTGCAGCCCGCCACTGCCAGGGTCCCGTGATCCAGGGACAACTTCTCCAGGAGAACACATGGTGCGCCTCACGTTGGTGCAACATCACGCCGGCCTCTGCTGCCACAGGCTCGCCCTGCATCCGTACCCCTCCCTCCCCTCAGCCTGAGTGAGCCAGAGCCCCCAGTCAGCTGCTGCTTTAACCCTGTCCTGTCTGAGCAAAGAACAGACGCCCTCAGGCGACCTACATGCAGAGGCAGGGCCAAATCCACAGCTGAACCCTGGGAGCTGAGCGAACAAAGAAGAGAAAGGGAAATCTCTCCCAGCGGCCTCAGGAGCAGAGGATTAAATCTCCACAATCAACCTGATGTACCCTGCATCTGTGGAACAGACAACCTGAATAGACAACGAATCATCCCAAAATTGAGGTGGTGGATTTTGGGAGCAACTGTAGGCTTGGGGATTGCTGTATGTGGCTGACTGCTTTCTGGTTTTATGTTTATCTCAGTTTAGTATTTAGAGTTTATTATCATTGGTAGATTTATTTATTGATTTGGTTGCTCTCTTCCTTTTTCTTAATATACATATATATATATATATTTTTTTTTCCTTTTTCTCTTTTTGTGAGTGTGTATGTGTATGCTTCTTTCTGTGATTTTGTCTGTATAGCTTTCTTTTAACATTTGTCCTAGGGTTCTGTCTGTCCATTTTTTAGCTTTGTGTTTTTTTAGCATAGTTTTTAACATTTGTTATCATTGGTGGATTTGTTTTTTGGTTTGGTTGGTCTATTCTTTCTTTCTTTTTCTTATATTACTTTTAAATTTTTTTATTTTTAACAATTTCTTTATCTTTTATTTTAATAACTTTATTTTATTTTTTATTCTTTCTTTCTTTCTCCCTTTTCTTCTGAGCCATGTGGCTGACAGGGTTTTCGTGTCAGGCCTGTGCCTCTGAGGTGGGAGAGTGTAGTTCAGGATATTGGTCCACCAGAGACCTCCCAGCTCCATGTAATATCAAATGGCAAAAGCTCTCCCAGAGATCTCCATCTCAACACTAAGATCCAGCTCCACTCAATGACCAGCAAGCTACAGTGCTGGACACCCTATGCCAAACAACTAGCAAGACAGGAACACAACCCCACCCATTAGCAGAGAGGCTGCCTAAAATCACAATAAGGTCACAGACACCACAAAACACACCACCGGATGTGGTCCTGACCATGAGAAAGACAAGATCCAGCCTCATCCACCAGAACACAGGCACCAATCCCCTCAATCAGGAAGCCCACTGAATCAACCTTACCCACAGGGGGCAGACACCAAAACCAACAGGAACCACGAACCTGCAGCCTGCGAAATGGAGACCCCAAACGCAGTAAGATAAGCAAAATGAGAAGACAGAGAAACACGCAGCAGATGAAGGAGCAAGGTAAAAACCCTTTATCAGGTAGACAGTGTACCTGAAAAAGAATTCAGAGTAATGATAGTAAAGATGATCCAAAACCTTGGAAACAGAATGGAGAAAATTCAAGAAACCTTTAACAAAAACCTAGAAAAACGAAAGACCAAATAAACAATGATGAACAGCACAATAAGTGAAATTAAAAATTCTCTAGAAGGAATCAATAGCAGAATAACTGAGGCAGAAGAACGGATAAATGACCAGGAAGATAAAATAGTGGAAATAACTACTGTGGAGCACAATAAAAAAAAAAAGAATGAAAAGAATTGAGGACACTCTCAGAGACATCTGGGACAACATTAAATGCACTGACATTTGAATTACAGGGGTCCCAGAAGAAGAAGAGAAAAAGAAAGGGACTGAGAAAATATTTGAAGAGATTATAGTTGAAAACTTCCATAACATGGGAAAGGAAATAGTTAATCAAGTCCAGGAAGAACAGATAGTCCCATACAGGATAAATCCAAGGAGAAACACGGCAAAGCACATATTAGTCAAACTATCAAAAATTAAATACAAAGAAAAAAATATTAAAAGCAGCAAGGGAAATAAAACAAATAACATACAACATAATCCCCATAAGGTTAACAGCTCATCTTTCAGCAGAAGCTCTGCACGCCTGAAGGGAGTGGCAAAACATATTTAAGGTGATGAAAGGGAAAAACCTACAACCAAGATTACTCTACCCAGCAAGGATCTCAGATTCGATGGAGAAATTAAAATCTTTACAGAAAAGAAAAAGTTAAGAGAATTCAGCAACAGCAAACTGGCTTTATAACAAATGCTTAAGGAACTCTCTAGGAAAAGACCTACAATAACAAACCCCAAACAATTAAGAAAATGGTGGTAGGAACATACATATTGATAACTAACTTAAATGTAAATGGATTAAATGCTCCCACCTAAAGACACAGACTGGCTGAATGGATACAAAAACAAGACCCATATATATGCTGTCTACAAGAGACCCACTTCAGACCCAGGGACACATACAGACTGAAAGTGAGCAGATGGAAAAAGATATTCCATGAAAAAGGAAACCAGAAGAAGGCTGCAGTAGCAATTCTCATATCTGACAAAATAGACTGAAATAAAGACTATTACAAGAGAAAAAGAACGACACTAAATAATGATCAAGGGATCAATCCAAGAAGAAGATGTAACAATTTTAAATATTTATGCACCCAACATAGGAGCACCTCAATACATAAGGCAAATGCTAACAGCCATAAAAGGAAAATCGACAGTAACACAATCATAGTAGGGGACTTTAACACCCCACTTTCACCAATGGACAGATCATCCAAAATGAAAATAAATATGGAAACACAAGCTTTAAATGATACATTAAACAAGAAGGATTTAATTGATATTTATAGGACATTCCATTCCAAAAAAACAGAATACACTTTCTTCTCCAGTGCTTATGGAACATTCTCCAAGATAGATCATGTCTTGGGTCACAAATCAAGCCATAGTAATTTTAAGAAAATTGAAATCATATCAAGTATCTTTTGCGCCCACAACGCTATGAGACTAGACATCAATGACAGGAAAAAAATCCATAAAAAATACAAATACATGGAGGCCAAACAATACACTACTAAATAACAAAGAGATCACTGAAGAAATCAAAGAGGAAATCAAAAAAACTTAGAAACAAATGACAATGAAAACACGATGACCCAAAACCTATGGGATGCAGCAAAAGCAGTTCTAAGAGGGAAGTTTATAGCAATACAATCCTACCTCAAGAAACAAGAAACAACTGAAATAAACAAACTATACTTACACCTAAAGCAATTAGAGAAAGAAGGCCAAAAAGCCCCAAGTTAGAAGAAGGAAAGAAATCATAAAGATCAGATCAGAAATAAATGAAAAAGAAATGAAGGAAACAGTAGCAAAGATCAATAAAACAAAAAGCTGGTTCTTTGAGAAAATAAACAAAACTGATAAACCATTAGCCAGACTCATTAAGAAAAAAATGGGAGAAGACACAAATTAATAAAATTAGAAATGAAAAAGGAGAAGTAACAACTGACACTGCAGAAATAAAGGATCATGAGAGATTACTGCAAGAAACTATATGCCAATAAAATGGACAACTTGGAAGAAACAGACAAATTCTTAGAAAAGCACAACCTACCAGGACTGAACCAGGAAGAAATAGAAAATATAAACAGACCAATCACAAGCACTGAAACTAAGACTGTGGTTCAAAATCTTCCAACAAACAAAACCTAAGGACCAGATGGCTTCACAGTCAAATTCTATCAAACATTTAGAGAAGAGCTAACACCTACCCTTCTCAAACTCTTTCAAAATATAGCAGAGGGATGAACAAATGCAAATTCATTCGATGAGGCCACCATCACCCCGATACTGAAACCAGACAAAGATGTCACAAAGAAAGAAAACTACAGGCCAATATCACTGATGAACATAGATGCAAAAATCCTCAACAAAATACTAGCAAACAGAATCCAAAAACGCATTAAAAGGATCATACATAATGATCATGTGGGGTTTGTCCCAGGAATGCAAGGATTCTTCAATATATGCAAATCAATCAATGTGATACACCATATTAAAAAACTGAAGGAGAAAAACCATAAATCTCAATAGATGCAGAAAAAGCTTTTGACAAAATTCAACACCCATTTATGATAAAAACTCTTCAGAAAGTAGGCACAGAGAGAACTAACCTTGACATAATAAAAGCCATATATGACTAACCCACAGCCAATATCATTCTTAGCGGTGAAAAACTGAAACCATTTCCTCTAAGATCAGGAACAATACAAGGTTCTCCGCTCTCACCACTTATTCAACATAGTTTTGGAAGTTTTAGCCACAGCAATCAGAGAAGAAAAAGAAATAAAAAGAATCCAAATCAGAAAAGAAGTAAAGTTGTCACTGTTTGCAGATGACATGATACTATACACAGAGAATCCTAAAGATGCTACCAGAAAACAACTAGAGCTAATCAATGAATTTGGTAAAGTAGCAGGATACAAAATTAATGCACAGAAATCTCTTGCATTCCTATACAATAATGATGAAAAATAGGAAAGAGAAATTATGGTAACACTCCCATTTACCATTGCAACAAAAAGAATAAAATACCTAGGAATAAACCTACCTAGGGAGACAAAAGACTTGTATGCACAAAACTATAAGACACTGATGAAAGAAATTAAAGATGATACAAACAGATGGAGAGATATACCATGATCTTGGATTGGAAGAATCAACACTGTGAAAATGACTATACTACCCAAAGCAATCGACAGATTCAGTGCATTCCCTATCAAACTACCAATGGCATTTTTCACAGAAGTAGAACAAGCAATTTCACAATTTGTATGGAAACACAAAAGACCCCAAATAGCCAAAGCAATCTCGAGAAAGAAAAACAGAGCTAGAGGAATCAGGCTCCTGGACTTCAGACTATACTACAAAGCTACAGTAATCAGGATAGTATGGTACTGGCACAAAAACAGAAATATACATCAATGGAACAGGATAGAAAGCCCAGAGATAAACCCATGCACATATGGTCACCTTATTTTTGATACAGTAGGCAAGAATATACAATGGAGAAAAGACAGCCTCTTCGATAAGTGGTGCTGGGGAAACTGGACAGCTACATGTAGAAGAATGAAATTAGAACACTCCTTAACACCATACACAAAAATAAACTCAAAATGGATTAAAGACCTAAATGTAAGCCCAGACACTATAAAATTCTTAGAGGAAAACACAGGCCAAACACCCTATGACATAAATCACAGCAAGATCTTTTTTACTCACTTCTTAGAGAAATGGAAATAAAAATAAACAAATGGGACCTAATGAAACTGAAATGCTTTTGCACAGCAAAGGAAAACATAAACAAGACAAAAAGACAACCCTCAGAATGGGAGAAAATATTTGCAAATGAAGCAAGTGACAAAGGATTAATCTGCAAAATTTACAAGCAGCTCATGCAGCTCAATATCAAAAAAAATAAGAAACCCAATCCCAAAATGGGTAGAAGACCTAAATACACATTTCTCCAAAGAAGATACACAGATTGCCAACAAACACATGAAAGGATGCTCAACATCACTAATAGTTACAGAAATGCACATCAAAACTACAATAAGGTATCACCTCATACCAGTCAGAAAGGCCATCATCAAAAAATCTACAAACAATAAATGCTGGAGAGGGTGTGGAGAAAAGGGAACACTCTTGCACTGCTGGTGGGAATGTAAATTGATACAGCCACTATGGAGAACAGTATGGAGGGTCTTAAAACCTAAAAATAGAATTACCATATGACCCAGCAATCCCACTACTAGGTATATACCCTTAGAAAACCATACTTCAAAAAGAATCATGTACCACAATATTCATTGACACCTCTATTTACAATAGCCAGGACATGGAAGCAAACTAAGTATCCATTGACAGATGATTGGATAAAGAAGATGTAGCACATATATATAATGGAAGATTACGCAGCCATAAAAAGTAACTAAAGTGAGTTATTTTCAGTGAGTTGGATGAACCTAGAGTCTGTCATACAGAGTGAAGTAAGTCAGAAAGAGAAAAACAAATAGCATATGCTAACACATATACATTGAATCTAAAAAAAAAAAGAAAAAAAATGGTTGTGAAGAACCTAGGGGCAGGACAGGAATAAAGATGTAGAAGTATAGACTTGAGGACACAGGGATGGGGAACGGTAAGCTGGGTCGAAGTGAGAGAGTGGCAGGTACATATATACACTACCAAATGTAAAGTAGAAAGCTAGTGGGAAGCAGCCGCATAGCACAGGGAGATCAGCTTAGTGTTTTGTGACCACCTAAAGGGGTGGGATAGGGAGGGTGGGAAGGAGACACAAAAGGGTAGAGATATGGGGATATATGTATATGTATAGCTGATTCACTTTGTTATAAAGCAGAAAATAACACAGCATTGTAAAGCAATTATACTCCAATAAAGATGTTAAAAAAATAAAATTAAAGAAATAAATAAAAACTTATTGGTATGTATTCGTAACAGTTAATTAAATATAGAAAACTACCAATGCTACTGTAGAGTATGATTTTATAAACTAAGAATTCTAAAAGGACTTTCTAGGAGTAATTAAAAAATTTAATTAAAAAAACTAAACTAATGGCCTTTAGGTTTTAGTCTCAGATCTTGTACAAAATTTCTGAGGACTAGACACATTAGATGCTCAATACTGTCTGATGAAGGAGTGTTTGTTGTCCTTACTTTATAACCTTGGAATATTCAGTGCTGTCATGTCTCCTGCTAAACTATAACTATTTCAGGGTCCACATTTAATCATATTTTTCATAGTCTTTCCATAGAACTAATTAACTTATCTTGACAGCATAGTCTACAGGTATATACTATCAATATCTTCTAAATATGGTTTAACCAGAAGGGAATTCCCTAATTATACAAAGCACAAGTAGATATCAGTAGTTAAATGAGAAATCATTAACTGTATAAAAGGAGATACAATTATTATAAATTGATTCCTCCATAATTCAATGACAGTGAGTACAAAGGAGGGGTGATTTCAGTTGCTGTTTACTGTTCCAAACATTCAATTCTTTTCATGTAAAAATGAAGAAATATTTATTGATAGAGAGCAGAGGGTCCAGAGTCTAGAAGTAAGGAAACTTTCATTGGTGATTTATCTATGTAAATTGGTCTCTGTTCCAAAATTGTGGCTTATTAATCTTATTTTACTATCTGGTAGGTAGCTTTAGATACCTTTCTTTTTCCTTTCTCTATAGTCAGCAGATAAAGACTTGACTCTAAATTATATTCTATCAGTTGGTTCCTAACAAAAGTATAAAAGTCCTTTGCTTAATATTTCGGTAATTTTTTTCCACCAATGTGACTTGGTCTTGACCATCATGTTTTATCTTTATTTCTTTTTCTTAGTAAAGAGCCTTCCAGAAAATGACACTACCATGAAATATGTTCTTCTATCAATCAGGCCACCTAAAATGTCCTTGATAATAAAATCCCTGTTATTAAATCTAAAAGAAGGATAACACGTCTATATAAAATACTATAAAATATTAAGAAATATTTTTAAAAACGATCTAAATAACTGAGGGATATGCCATGCATTCAAAATAATTTGAAGATTCAATATTATAATGACAATTCTTCCTTAACTGATTTAATAGATTCAATGTAATTATAATGAAAATATCAACAAAATTCTTTTGTGGAAATTGGCAGAACCTATTTAAATTTACATGGAGATGCAAAGGTCTAATATTAGCCAAGACACTACTAAAGAAGAATTTTGAAGTGAAAGGACTTGGTATGGTAGAAAACACAAAATAGCATGAATCCACAAGAATATTCACATATTTCAACAAGCTACCTATGTGTAAAATTGATTTGTGGGGCTTCCCTGATGGCACAGTGGTTGATAATCTGCCTGCCAATGCAGGAGATACGGGTTCGAGCTCTGGTCTGGGAAGATCCCACATGCCACGGAGCAACTGGGTCCGTGAGCCACAACTACTGAGCCTGCACGTCTGGAGCCTGTGCTCCGCAACAAGAGAGGCCGCGACAGTGAGAGGCCCGTGCAACGCGATGAAAAGTGGCCCCCGCTTGCCACAACTAGAGAAAGCCCTCGCACAGAAACGAAGACCCAACAAGCCAAAAATAAATAAATAAATTTTTAAAAAATTGATTTGTGCAAGGAGAACAAGCAAACTCACATCTCACACACACACACACACACACACACCAGGTGTGCGCACACACAGAAACTCCAAGTGGATTGCGCATTTGAATTTAAAAAAATTAGGAAGGTTCTAGGCGCTAAAGTAAGAATATATTAATGACCTTGGCATCAGGAAAGATTTCTTAAAGAGGACACAAAAAAATCAACTTAAAGGAAAAGATTGGTAAAATTTACTACCTCAAAAGACACTGTTAAATTGATAAGAAAGTGTTAACATGGGAGAAGATGTTTGAAGAACTCACTGTGCAGCATTTCACTAAAAGTGTATTCAGTTGGCCACTAAACGTATGAAAATTTACCATCATCATTACTCATCATGAAAAGGCACATTAAAGACACAATAACAAGTCTGTACCCTCTTAGGAATAGAAAATTATAAAGACTAACAAGACCAGTGATGGTGTGAAAGTGGAGCAACAGGCATTTTTATACAGCTTGTGAAAGAATAAATTATTCCCTCCAGGGAAGTGTTTGACATTTTCTATTAAGCTAAACATAGTCACAGTGTAAAACAAGAAATCCCATCAGTAACAGAAATGCATACAAGTGTAAAACCAAAACACATGCAGAATACTCATAGCACTATTACTTTAATAGCAGAAAATGATAACTATCCACATATTCATACTGGAAGAATGGCAAAAGAGTAGAGAAAGAGTCATAAAATGTTAATACTATAGAGCAATGAAAATGAATTCATAATAGCTGTATGCAATAGCATAGACGAATATCATAATCATAATATTGAGAGAAAGAGGCCAAACACTAAAGTATATATTTTGGATGATTACAATTATATTAATTCCCAAGACAAGCAAATTATCGTAGTCAGGATAGCAATTTACTTTGGGAAGCAATGAGGTTATTGATTGGGAGGTGGCACAAATGAAGCTTATAGAATGAGGTCAGTATCCTGTTTCTTGACCTGGCTTTGGTTCAAAAGGACTTTGCTCTGTAATAATTCACTGAGCTGTATATTTATGATTTGTGTAATTTGTTCTATGTGGTTAACACTACAAAAATGTGATGGAAAAAACAAACATGTAAACACAATCACGTTGACTGATTTTACTCTAAAATCAGGATCCTGAACTTTTAGGAAGAACATGAATTCTTCCAGGCAGTTATATTTTCCCCTTTGATTAGCAAGAGAAATAAACTGTTTTCTTTCTGGGTTTTGCATCTTGAATTGTCTTAGTCTTAGAAAAGTAGAAAAAAAAGTATTCTGAAGAAAATATGGGATTTGGTATGAAACAAGCTTTGGAGAAAAGGTTTAGAATCCCTGATGTGGGGTTTAGAATAGGTTTTCATTTAGAGATAAACTGAATTAATGCCATTGCTATAGTTTAACACGCCTCCTAGCCTCATTTCGAAGAGTTTGTGGGTGGCGTTTTTAGAGTATAGGCAAACTAAACTCCTTAATGGAAAATGTAAATTTCTTTCCTTATCCTTCATCCCTTTTCATTCTGTTCATCCCAAGATGAGTATGAGACTTCTTTTATCTTCAAGCTTAATTTGCAAAAGTCCAATAATGTGTTAATATTTCTGGAGTTCCCTAAGCCTTTCCATGAAGATAACCAAGTTTTCTGTCCTCTTCTATTTGACTGAAGCATATCTCTTCCTGAATGTTAATCCCAGTTCTATTTAATGGAGGTCAGATTTTTCACTATTTTATTTTCTTATTATGCATCGATCAAAACACTTGTCTCCCTAGGGCCCTTTCTTGGCTATATAATCAGTACCTTCTCCTCTAGGCACACATCTGTATCTTCCTTTTAAAAGGCCATATACAAAAGCAAACACAATATAATATTAGGCTTTAAAAAAGAAAAATGCTGGTTAGAGTCAATGTAGTATCTTGTGTTGGATCTTGGAAGAGTAAAAACTCGTTAGTAGAAAACAGTGAAATCTGAGAAAGGTCTGTAGTTCAGTTAATAGTACTGCACCACTGTTAATCTCTTACTACTTTTAACAAGTGTTCCATGATTAGATAAAGATACTAACATTAGAGGAAGCTGGGTGAAGGGTCTACAGGACAGATGCTCTGTACTACCTGTGCAACTGTTTTGTAAATCTATATCCATTCCAAAGTAGAGTTATAAAAGAAAAAAGCTGGAAGTCAAACTGCCTGTATCTTTCTTAAAAATAAGAATTTTTAAGAAAGATTTGAAAATAAATAGACATAAAATTGGAAAGAAATATATGTTAACAGATGAAGTAGAATGATTTTTGTGTTTATTTTTTCTATATTGTCCTTATGTTCTACAATGCACATGTAATGTTTCTGAAATAACATCCAAAAATCCCATAACTTATTAATCTCAGAATTAGTATTTCTGAGCTAAGTAATCATTTTCAAAGCAGATAGTTGGCACAGTGATCTTCAGCTTGTCTTGGCTCATACCACCGTCTCATCCTCTGCATTCTTGCTGAATCTTTTCCTAGCAAGTGTTCTTAGGAGTGCTAAACATTCCCTCTTAATAGCATCCAAATACCTGAAATGTTAGTAACAATGGCAAACATACATAAAGTGTAGAGTTGTGAATAGGACAAGTCCTACTTCTTCAATTAATGATACAACCATACACTTAATGTTGTAGAATCTTATATTTATGTGTTGACACTTGCTATACTTTAAAGAAGATTCTTTCCTGAAATTAGAATATGTTACAGTTATACCTTGCTTTCTTTACCAGCAATATAAGTGCCATACAGTACTCATAGCATTAGGATAACAACCATATCTTCCTCATCAGTCTAGTCAAGGAATCAACTATATTAATATTTTAATTTACATCATTAAATATTTCATTATTGAAGATAATGGTGTTGATTATAATGGACACATCTAGAAAAATATTCAGCTATTGAAGATTAATTACGAAGAACATGTAAGAATTTTTCCACAGATACATTTATACGTCTTTGATAAGTAGATTTTTAAAAACATTTTTAACTATAAGTCAAAAATTCTGCTGAGAAAAATGTGCATTTATCAACCTTTTCCAATGAAAGATTTTAGAAAAGGATCAGGGAAACTTATTTTCTTATGTCTGTGATTCGAGTCTAACAAGAAGAGTTGTGGCACTTTTTTTTTTTTAAATTTCTGATTTTTGTAATGGAAAATAATCTAAGGAAACCAAACTATTTTCTATGTTATAAGAAACATATTTTTCTTATGAGCTGGAGTGTATTCTCCAGCTCAGGCCACTTAACTTAGACAAAACAGCTTGAATGTTACTTAATCTTGTACTTTCTAAATAACTTGTTTTTCTTTTTAAAAGATGACATTGAGAATTAAGTTATATTTACTTTTCCCTTCTAGACACATTAGCAATATGTTCATCACCTGAAGACATTATACAGAAAACAGTCATCAGAGTGTTACTCATTTTTATTTTGTTTCATATCCACACAGATCTATAGGCTTTTGTTTCATTTCTACCTATCACTCTCTAAAGATAAGTTCCTTTTAAGCCAGGGAAATGAAGGAATTCAAACTTTATTTTGGAAATTAGATTAGGAAAGAAGAAACAACTAGAACCTAAGTTACTGTTTGTTTTAATAAGGCATTATATATTCCTTTGAAGTAGATTATGTAGAACGACATTAAATATTTTATCATGAAGGCAGTATAACCACATATTGACCTCATTCTTTAGCTATGTTCATAGCTATGTCTACATATCTCCAAAACACTTTGTTTGATTTGTTTCACGGATTTATGGTTTTAAACAACCCCATTGTTTCAAAGTAGTACACATAACTTATGCTACAGTTACTGTAAACATCCTTTTGGCAAAGACTAAATTGTTGCATATGGTTGTAGGTGGTAACGTCTAATAAAAGAGTTGATCTTGTTAGCAGAAACCTTTGATCCAATCTTTTACTTGGAATGATCTACTGCACTCTATTAAAGCAAATGTCTTGTTCAAATACTGCTTTGCAACCACTTATAGAGCTAAGGAGGCCAATCAAGTAACTGACATTTAAACCTGAAATTTTCTGTACAGCCTTCTCCAAATTCTCCATAATACTCTGTATAATACCCCTAATTTTAAGGCAAAATATTTATGAATGAAATAAAATAATAAGTGTAAGTACATACTGTCAAACAGAAAGTTCATTTTTACCATAAGATACCATTATTTTAAAATAAAGTTTATTGGATCAAGTAGGAGCAAGTTAAAGCAAAATTTGAAAGCATGGCCAAGTTAGCCTTAGAGGAGACTGGTGTAAATCTCATCAAGAATATGGTTTTAATTACTGCCATTGATGATATCCATACAATTGATGAAAGTAGAGTTTATAGGGTATTTTGAAAGGTAAACAAACAATGGTATTATCAAATCTATCTATGATCCGTGGCATCATATCTCTGCAAAATGTATTCTACCAAAGGGACCTTTAGCTATATACATAAACAAACAATACATAGACTAAACACATTTGAAACATTGGATATTACATAGTTGACAAACACACAGTTTTGGATGTGAAGCTACTGTTAATGGATAAAGTATGTCATCTCCAATGTGGCACTTCTAATCCTTTGAGCCCACTTATCTCCAGGGCCTCTTATTTTCCCATAGTTTTTCCCGTCAATGTAGATATGCTCTAATGACTCTTCTTCCAATTTAATAACCCTGTCCTTTGCTAAGTCTAATCTGTTAAACTCACTGTTTGAGCTAATAATTTCAGATCTTGTATATTTTAGTCCTAGAATATGTTTCATTATTTTTATGCATTATCCTTTGTTGAGTGACTTCATCTTTTTATCTGTTTTGTCCATTTCTTCTATTTTCTTAAACCTATTATTATTATTTATTTATTTATTTTTGTGGTACACGGTCCCCTCACCGCTGTGGCCTCTCCCGTTGTGGAGTACAGGCTCCGGATGCGCAGGCTCAGCGGCCATGGCTCACGGGCCCAGCCACTCCACGGCATGTGGGATCCTCCCGGACCGGGGCACGAACCTGTGTCCCCTGCATCGGCAGGCGGACTCTCAACCACTGCGCCACCAGGGAAGCCCCCTATTATTATTTTTAAAGTCATTATGTACTAACTGCAATATTTAGATCAGTTGTGAATGCAAGGTTAAATAATGTTAGAATGTGAACTTATTCTGCAAACAAACTAGTAGTTACCAGTGGGAAGAGGCAATACAGGGGTATGAGGAAAAAGGGGGTTATATGAAGGGGATTATATAAAGTCTTGTGTGTGGAACTTTTGAAAACTGTAAAGCACTACAGAATTTAAAGAATCTTTCATTCAATAAAAAATAAATTAATTTAAAAAAAAAGAGCAGTGTTGGGAACAAACTATGGCTGAAGTAAATCTCCAAAATGAAATGACATTCTCCTAATCCACGTAACATTTGGAAACAGGGACAAATGTTCACCAAACTAACTTTATGAAATGTGAGAGCTTTTAGTTCAAATTATGATTACCAAAGTTAATTCAAAGTAAGAAATTACTAATTCAAATGATAATTACCAAAATGAAATGCATGAATTGAAAAATAATCTAGATATTAAAAATGAAATAAAACAGATATTTGCTGTGAATTAAATGCATTTCCATTAATAAAACAATGTTAGTTTCAAATAAAGCAACTCAGACTCAAAGAATCATTAAACGTATGATCCCAGCATTATAGTCATTGAGACTAGCATTCTCTACCTAACAAAAACCATTTTGATGTGTGTGTGTAACTTGTAGCCTATATAAATGTCTGTAAACTGGTCAGGAGAAACTAAAAAAAAAAAAAAAAAAAAAAAAAAAAAATCAGCCTCTAGAAGTAGGATAAAACTTATTTTCAACATTTGAAATCTGCTCTTCAGATTGCAATGTTCATATTCTACATTCCAAAGAAATTTTTTTATTCAAATTTACCCCTTTACCCTAAATATGTGTTTTACATAATTATTTTCTTGTTCCTATCAACATTCCTTGTTGAGATCATAATGTCAATATTTTCACATATTTTCTTTCTAAACCTAATCCTCTTACTGATATTCTTATTTAATCAATGCCACTAGCATCTTCTTAAAATACCATGTGCACATTTTTGAGTGAATTCCAACTATTCCTTTTAGGCAAAGCCTACAACCATTAAGTACCATTGATTTCATAACATAAATATTTAATTCTTTGTACTTTACCTGCCACTAACCATATTGAGATTTCCTTTTATTTATATTTGGACAATTGACATAATGAACTTACGGTTTTCCCTACCTTTGGCTTTATTTTAATTATAAACTATGCATTTTTGAAAAACGAATCTTTCTAAACTATAACTCTGACCATGTCATCTCATTTTTCTGAAATATTTCCTTTTCCACTTTTCTATGAAAGCTAAACTCCTAAAATAGCTATGATTTATGGGGCATTTACTTGGTTCTTGATTCAATTACCTCTTCAGAACACCCTTTAGAGAGTATAGTTATTGATCTTTAATAGGTGAGTAAATTGAAGCCTGGTGATGTTAATTTGCCCAAGATCACAGTTTATAAATCAAGGAACTCCAATTCACAGCCCGTTCTAGCAGACCAGAGTTCTTTTTTCTTCTCACTCTAAATCTCACTCACTCTGACAAATTTGCCTTCCAATTTATTCTCATAACAGCACAGTGAATTAGATATTATTGTTTATATAGGTGAGATATCTGACCCAGAAAAGTTAAGCAGTTTGTTACAACATAATACAAAGAGGAGTGGCAAAACTAGCATTTAAAGCCTTATCATTCTGCCTAAAAATCCTGTGTCCCTTTCTATACATCTACATGAATAATACCTGGTCAAAATCTATACAGGAATACTTTCTCTCCTTAATGTAGTAGGGACTGCTTCAAAATCAAACACCTTATTTATACCTAAAAATCCCTCACTCTTTTCTGTGTTTTGAATGGGTTCTTTCATCATACACCATAGGGTATATCTATTCCATCTATTCTTTAAAACCCACTTCACATACCATATTCTCCACAAAGCCTTCACTAATTCTGCAACTGGGGAGAGATGTTTTTATCTAAACTTCTACACATCTCTGTCTGTTTTAGAGTACTTGGGTCTTACTTTTCCTTTTTGCACTGATTCTATCTCTTGTACAGTACTATGAGTTCTTTGAAGGTGGGGTATACTTACCTGTTTTAAAAATATATATGAAACAAATGTAGAACAGGACAACCAGAAAATTAATATGCATATTGGAATCTGTTTTCTAAAGATATTGAGCTTAGTAGATTGTTAGATTTTAAAGTATGTAGAATCAAGTACTGACAATTTTCAATACAATTTAATTAACTATAAATGTGAAAATGAGCCTATGAATTAATAATGTGCTCTTTTGAATTTGTATGTAAAAGTTAACGTCTCTCTTTGAACTTTCTCCTCAACCATAGATAATAATATTTCTGCTGAAACAATTGAGTCATATAAGATTCATAATAAGTATTTACAAGATATTTAACAGTAAATTTCTTTAAAATATTGAAACATTTCAATATTGTATTGTAACTAAAATAATATTGGACTTGAGGTGATAAGCAAATAATGCCATGACCTGTTATGGTCTGGGGAACAGCTGATTGTGCTAGGGCAGAAATAAAATGAACATGTAACAAACAGGGATACTACTTTAAGTTTTCATTAAAAGCAGGTATACAAATGCTTAAGAAAGAGCCTTTAAAATGTTCTTGTCCACATCACAATTATGACAAACACTAGCACAAAGCAGAAAATCCAACAAAAGAGTGCATCACAGGAAGACACAAAAACAGCAGGTTAAAATTTTAGTGTGGTGACATACACAATGGAACGCAAATAGAAATCAGTAACAGAAAAAGAGCTGGAAATTCCACACATATATGGAGATTAAACAGCACAATTGTTAATAACCCATGGGCTAAAAACAGTCTTAAGAGAAATAGAAAATATTTTGAACTACATTAAAATAAAAATACAACATATTAAATACTGTAAGATGCAGCAAAAGTTGTGATTAGAGGGAAATTTATATAATCAATGTATATATTAGTAAAGAAGGAAGATCTAAAATCCAAAAACCTAAGCTTCCCCTAGGAAACTAAAGAAAGAACAATTTTAGCTTAAAGCTAGCAAAAGAAATAATACAATTTAAAGTAGACAACAACTTTTCTCTCCCCCTCTTGTGCCATCTGACAGGGATAGGCGTCTGTCCTGGACCAAAGGAAGACGAATACATATATTTAAAAAAAAAAAAAAAGTAGACAACAATAAAATTGAAAACAGGAAGTCAATAGAAAAATGCAATGAAACCAAGTGCTGGTTCATAGAAAAGATCAATAAAATTAACAAACCTCTATCCAGGCTAATTAGGACTAAAGGAGAGAAGACACAATTTATCAATATCAGAAATGAAACAGGGGCATCCCTACTGACTTGATAGATATTAAAAGGATAGCAGACAAATACTTTGAATAACTCTATGTCCATCCACAAGTTGGATAACTTTGATTAAATGGAACAGTTCATTGAAAGAAACAAACTACCAAAATCATACACAAGGAGGCGTAGATACTGTGAACAGGCCTGTGGGGTTTTGTTTGTTTGTTTATTATATCAATACTTAAAAACCTTCTAAACAAAGAAAAAGCAGCAGGCCAAGAAGGTTTCACTGGGAAATTCTACCAAATATTTAAAGAAGAAATTATACCAATTCTCTATTATCTGTTCCAGAAAATAGAAACAGAAGGAATACTTCCTAATTTATTCTATAAGACCAGCATTACTAAAAGCAGATCAAAATATAATGAGACTCACAGGTTCTTACTTTAGCTGTTTAGTTGAACAATCAGTTACCTAAATATTCACAAAATTAGAGTCTAGGTTTTTGGCATGCCTCCAAATTATTAAAATTTTAGAGTATTTGTGATATCCTATATTCCTTTATTATTAACAGAATGTTGTGGAGGTATTTTATTGCAATATTTTCCTTAACATTATTATGCTATTTCACCTGTAAAATTGCTGAATTTTTTACCAATGGCAAATTAGTTGTATGTCTGGTTCTAAATCTGGCCATGATAATCTGCAGTGATAACCGGGGGAACATAAAGATAAAAAATATATAGCTAGTTAGACAAAAGCATTGACTTACAAAACAATTTCATCTTTTAGAGAGGGGTTAAAATAAAACATGTGACTGCAAATAAAAGGCTGGATGTCAAAATAAAAACTATCTAAAGTGAAGAGAAAAACAAGCATAACCCTTAATAATCAATTAATTGACTCAGGATTTTATGGTATTTTAATTTGTTAGCAAGGATTTCCAAATACTGTCCACTTATTGTCAAAGAGGAGAACTATGGTGATAATTGCTAACACACCAAAATACACAGTACATTGTATAAAGAAAAATAAAAGATCCTAAACAGTTATCTATTATATTTTACAAGGGTACATATTGTGCACCCTTTTAAAAAATTTCATATTTTGTAAGAACTTCTTTAAAAATTTATCTCATAATAACAGTATTAACTTAAGATGCAGACAGGTTGTCAACATGCATTTCATTTATCTTTTTATTCTTCATTTGAAAGTGGAGGAGAGATGAAAATTTTCTGTTCTTACCAGGTGCATCAGTGATTTTAGTGTTTCAGTTTCTGTCAAACAATATTAATGAATTTTTCTAAACAATATGAGTGCATGTTAAATTACCTTTATAAATAACTGCAGTAGAGTTCTACTTGCAGTACAGCTGAGTAAATCCTCTCAGACCAAACCTCCGGTAGTTAGTAACAACAGACTGTGGATAAATTGCAAAAACAAAGCAGAACAAAATACATGAAGGCACAAGAAGCCTCTTGAGAAGTTTCAACCTTGTTTTTTGCTTTGTTTGTTATGTCTCTTAGCCTGACAATGTCAGGTTGTTAATGGACACCACACATGATGGCTCTAATCCTAACAGACCATCAGTCCTCTTTGAGGAGTGAAGAACTAGAGGACAAAGTTTAGAACAGGCGTGGCTGTCAATCTGATCAACTATAATACATCTTATGGCAGAATAAAATGAAACAGCTCAAATTATATTAGGTCATTCATGACTCCAAAAGTTAACTGAATTCCGAAAATTTGGTCTTAAATATACTTATAATAATTACATTTCTTAATTTTTCCAAATAAAACAAGTTAATATGCCTTGGAGCACAAGGATAGAAAAGAACATCTAAAGTTACTGCTCTCTTTGTGTCTAGTTTGTGCAGGGTTTTTGGCCACATGCTTTATATAAGTTATGTGCAATGCTCACAAGAACTCTGCAAGGCAGAAATTATTATTGTCAAATGGGAAAAGCCTAAGAACGTAAATTAATCACCTATTAATTATCATAACTAATGTGATAATCCAAGTCTATGTGAATCTAAAATATTTTTTTAATCTGTGGATTTAAAGCATTTGCTCCAGAAGTTTGTCATCTCTGGATCAATCTGGACCAGACCAGACTGAATAAGATATTTTAGGAATGTAATTACCACCCTGCTAACTGTGGGATTAGCTTCAGAAATATATCATGTGATTTCTGGGTTATTTCTATGCCTTCAACATAATATGTGCTTACTGTGAATTTATGAAGGATGCACTATTAAAATTTCTCTTTTAAATGTTAAGTGTTATAGTTAACATTGATCAGAAGGCCTGGGATAATCCTTGACAATGCACCAAACATGGAGTTTATAATATATCTTGTAAATAAAAGAAAGAAAAGCCTAATAAATGTATTTCTATGGCATTACATTTATTATGGTTAAGATTTTTTTAAAAAATTGCTACCCTGAGCTAAATTTTAACTATATTTAATATGCTTATTACCAATTCTTTCTTAAGCCAAATATGTTCCCTCTTTGGGGTTAAGGTGATAGTATTATTACAGAAGATAAAAGAGTCAAACATTGCATCGATTTACTTTTAAGTCACTATTTAGTAAGACTGCTGTGCTCAATGTTCATCTTCAGTAGTAAAGTACAATTATTTTTTTTCTCTTGAGTTTTATTTTTTAGAAATGACATCTGAGATATAAAATTTAATTTTAGCATCTTGTTATATCTTCACAACTAATATGTTTACTGTCTAGATATGTTAAACAGTTACTTGTATAAGTCTAAAACCATGTTTTGTTCACCAAGAAAACCATTAATTGGTTAATGGAAACTCTTGGAGTTAGGTGTAAAAAATTACATATACTTAAATTGTCAATGTCACCAATCCTTACTTTGAATTTCTCTAGATTTTTTTTCCCAGTATATCTATGTGCTTAGAGTTTTGTAAATGTAAAAAAAAAAAAATGAAAATAATACCAGGAACGTATTCCATATGGCAATATGTTATTTTGCCTGGCAAATGTATAATCCCCAATTGAGAGTAGTTCTCTTCCCTTATGTTGGATTATATTAAGGGCCAATTTGATGGTTAAGAGTGTTCAAGTTGCATTATCTACCTTATTCCTTATTTTAATATTGTAAACAATAAACTCAAGAATAAGCCCATAGGGTACTTGTTGAAAATATTTGTTCTTAAATTCTAACCCAGACCTATTGCATTAGAATCTAAAGGAATGAGGTCTCAGTACCTGCAATTTAGAAAAGCATCCTTGGGAGCTCTTATACACAGTCCAGCGCAAAAACAATGTCTCTAGAATTTGATGACATTTTTTTCAGTCCATTTCTATAGATTATAATAAATACCTCTTAATTTCAGGCTGTGATACACAGATAAATAAGTTATGAGGAAATACTGGGAAACACTATGGAGTCGGCACAGCTGCATATATGTACAGTGTGGTATAGAAGCACATGTACATGAGAGGTATATTTTGCCCAGTTTGAAATAGAGGAGGAGAATGGGGAGGAGAATGGATCATAGGACTCTCCCTAGAGAGGTTGACACTGAACTGAGTTTTGGAGGATGAGCAGGGATTAGTAAGGCAAGGAAATAAATAAATAGATAAACTATAAATAAAGTTTTGATCAAATAGAAAAACAAAAAAACTGTGGTGTGGAATAGCATTCTGTAGTAAGGAAATCATAGCCTGTTAAATGTTAAGGCAAGAGGGGGTGAAGATAAGGCTGAAAAATTGGATGAGGTGAAATATTAGAGGGTCTGTAAGCCATGGAACTTTCCTTTTACCTTGTCAATTTTAATGCAGTACTGAATATTTCAAGGGGGAAATTGGATAGATAACCTTAGCAATGACTTGTGGGATGGATTTAGGGGGATTCAGGCCATGAATTTTAAAGAATATTAATCAGAATCCTTTTAGTTGCAAGTTATAAAAACCAAGCTTGAAATGACAGGAATATTTTGGTCCTTACAACCAAACTTAGGGAAAAGCAGAAATAGGGCAGGGTCCAGGATGGATAACTCTTATAGAACTTAATGTATCACTGCTGCTATTCTCTGCAATCCAGATTTTGTTCCTCTCACGGCAGACCTTCTTTATCCAAAAGGCTGGAATAAAGGCTGATGACAAACTCTAGCCTCCAGGGAAGACCCCCAGTCAGGTCAGAAAGTTAAAAAGAAAGAATCTGACTTGGGTTCATGCCCACCCTGCTGGTTACTCACTGTGGAGTTCAAGGATTTAGTATAATGTGACAGGTTCAGATTGGGTGAAATTCTTATTTTTCATTTCTCATTTAATCACTGTTGCCAGGGAGACAAGGTTATATAGGAAGATGGCAGGTCCCAATTGAATGTCAAGGTGTGTAGGTAAGAGGAAAAAGGATGAGCACATCCTCCAAAGAAGGGAGTGGTTTCTGTACCCATATTACGGGTAGGTACTATATTAAAAAAAACCTTAAAATAACAACAATAAATGTTATTGAATTTGTTAAGGCTTGTTAAGCATCTGAACCATGGCAGTGGTTAAAGCAGGAAAAGAAAATGTTAGAAGGTAAAAATCTGTAAGACATGAAAAATACTAGCTTGTGAGAGGTGGTTGGAAAATGAAGAAATTCCCTGTATTTCTGACTTGGGTAACAGGTTAGTATCAGTGATGTACAGAGTACTGAATTAAAGGTACATAACTAGGTCTAGGAAATAAATGAACATTCCACTTTGAGATATATATTTATAAGAGTAATTCTTACATATATAAAATATATAGCAATGTTCTTAGAGGCTGATGTAGAGAGAAAGAAAATCATTTTTCTGGGTGGGGGCCATTATTTTTCACTATTTTACTACATGGAAGTAGATCATTTTTTCTGCTTGTTTTATTTTTATTTGAATATTAGGAAGAATATCTGTAAAACACCTATCCTAGGCTCTGCTATACAACTAATGCTTAATAAAAGACAAATACTATTAAATTATTGATCATATGAATAGTAGAAAATGACACAAAGAAAATGTACAATGCTCTTTTTTCTAATTTGGGGAGATGGCTTTTTATATACTTTTAATGAAGGATGAGAACATTTAAAATTTAATGAAAAACTTTAACAAAGATCAGAAATGGTAAAAATGTAGTAAAAAGGTAGAGAATATTCCACAGGACAGATATTATGAATCTTTTCCTTTAAAGAACCAGATAGTAAATATTTTAAACTTTGTGAGCCATAAAGTTTCTAATCACAACTACTAATAGCATTGTAGGAGGAACACATCCATAAACAATAATAAATGAATGAACACAGTTTGACTGCTTTCTCAAAAAACTTTTAGTATAGGAGTGGAGGGAAATATTAGACCACTAAGCAATAGTTTGCGCAAACTTGATATAAGATAAACAGTGCTCTTCTCTTATGTTTCATATAGATTTACAGAGTAACTTGGAATCAAGCAAATTACAAAGGCTTTAGTATATGGCATTATTTAACTATTGCTGTAGATATCATATAGCATGCTGGTCTGATGAACGGACAATGTGGAGAATATTTTTTGTAATATTTATGTAATCCCTACAACATCACTGTTCAAAAGAACAGGTATGCATTATAGTATCTAGTTTAAAGAACAGGAGAATATGAGGGCATGAATGCTAAGCTAATGATGGAAAGTAAAATACAAGATCTCTTGGAAAAGACCTAGGCCAAGATTCTGTCTACTTTCCCTATATCCACTCTGGAGGGAATGAAAACAATGGGAATTTAGCATAATATACACTTTCCATATAAAAGTTATTTTAAATATAGTTTTTATTATTTGGGTTGTGCCCATGTAAAATTTCTTTTAGGAAGAGTCTCTGTCACATGAGTCTTCTAACAATCCTTTTATGACTGATGTTCCATCAGAATTTCCATTGTGCCTCCCAGAATTGTCAAGAATTTGGGGTGGAAATCATCCTCGGTGATTTGCTTCAGGGAAACACTAAATCACATCTATGACATTAATACCACATGCTGTGCTAAATGCTTTGCTCCACTGAAAATTTGCAAAACACGTCTAGAAAAATGAGTTCTTAGATGTTCCTATCCAGATGAAGTCTATATCAAATACCTATAGTCGCGAAGCTTCAGTAGGTAACCAGAAATATGGTAAGCCTACCTTGCTGAAAGAGAACTAAATGGAAATGGAAACCACAAGATGTGGTGTTGGCCTCAGAATCCTTTCAACAGCTACTGCTTAACATCTGGAGTATTCAATAGTATGTTCCTTCCCTTCTCCTCCCCATTTCCATTTCTTAAGGCAGACACTGCACAATGTAGCAGACAGAGAAATACACCGGGACTTCTGTTCAAATCTTTAATGTGGATTACTATCTTTAAAATCTGGAGTAAATCCATTAGCAACCTTTGACTTCATTTTCCTTGTCTCAATACGGAACTAATAACGTGCCCAGTTCTTAGTATAGAGTGCTTAGAAGGATAAGAATATAGGAAAATTATTGTACATTGTTTAAAAAGTCTCAAAGACTATGCCATCACTATTTCTGGTTTTCTCAAGATGTTTATGATCACCTTATGGAATGCCACTATCTAATTTCTGCTCTTCATCTTTCCACAGTATGCATTTGCACATAAACTCATTACGTTGAAATGGATAAGACCAAAGACTATGAGACAGTATCCTTAACCTGATCAGAGAATATCATTAGTGTTCAAACCATTGTTGGTTGGTTTGCTGGGAAGGTTCACCCCTCTAACCAAGGGAGTGGCTGTGTCTCCTACTCTATGTAGCTGTCTGTGTGCAATAAATTGTGCTCTTCACTTACATTAAGGAAAAAAAAACACCTCATATTGTCTGCCTGTCTGCTGGTATCATTCTCATTAGTCTTATTACAATTAATACAGTGCTATAAATACCCCTCAAAAAGTTCACACATTACTCCATTATCAAGCATTAACTCTTTCACACTGATTTTTGCATCATGTGCTTAGCATTCATCTTGGAAATACTAGAACATTGCTTTGTGGTCATGGGGAATTAAGCAGGCAACTGTGATGGAAAAGAGGGATTCATTAAATTTTAATTGTAGGACAATTTCTGTAGAAAACGAAAAGCATCCAAGAACTTTTCACTGTAACTTGCAACAAATTTGGAAGTTGCTTCTCCCATTCTCATAATAAGACAAAAAGGCAAACAAACTGAAAAACAACAATTCTTCCTAAAATCATCACAGAATTGAAGACACTGGGCAAAGGGCTTCCAAGAAAAATGAAGAGAGACGTATATACAGAGAATCAGAGTTTACAAGGGGTGCTGAGACCAGGAAGCAGGAGCTGGCTTCTGGAGCCAGAATCAGTAGGAACACTTAAACTGTAGCTGATGAATTGCTGGAGATTCAATGTGGATTCAGTTGAGAGTTAAAATATCTCCAGCAATGGAAGTGAATCTTAGGTGGGGCCCCCAGGCTTTCAAGAATCTAACCTCCAGAAGCCCCACCAGTTCTTACTGTGAATACCTAAGGTACATTACTCAGGCTTCTGGCAGTGAGATGGAAAGTAACCATTATGAAATGCACTGAGAGCATTCTGTGCTACCTTCTGCTCTCTGTTAAAAAGGTCAGCCCCCAAGGGAAACTACTTGATCAAAGCCTTTTATGATATGGGAAAGAACAATTAGCCAACTCCAGCCCCTCCAGCCTTCCAGTCTCACATAGAAGAGCTAAAAAGAGAGAAAAAAAAAAAAAGGAAGACAAGGCATTCTTCTGAAAATCACAGCCCAGGGACTCTGGTCCACAAAAATAACAAACAAATGCATAGAAAAAACAAACAAAAAAACAGAGATTTAATCACAAGATTATAAAAACACTTTCTCTATCTGATATCTCTACCTGCCATCCCATCAAAGAGCTCCAGGATAATAAAAGTGAAGTGTAACAGAGTGCTGCAAGACAGACTCATTTTAAGAATGAACTTCTAGGGAAACCCAAAGACAACTGGGAAAAAAAAAAAAAAAAACAAGGACACTAAAGGAAATTGAATTCCCTGATACCTGCAGATACTGGAAATATTTAACACAGCCTAACTCCTAGCCAAATATTATGGACTGAATTGTGTACCCCCAAATTTATACCAAAACTCTAACACCCAGTGTGACTGTGTTTGGAGATAAGGAGCCATTAAAGAGGAAATTAAGGTAATGAGGTCATAAGGATGGACCACCCCCCACAATCCAATATGAATTGTGTCTTTATCAAAAGAGGAAGAGACACCAGGGATACACACACAAAGAAAGGGTCTTGTGAGAAACAAGCATAGGGCAGCCTTCTGCCAGCCAAAGAGAGTGGCCTCAGTAGACATCAAACCTGCACACACCTTGATCTAGGAATGGCGGCCTCCAGAGCTATAAGAAACAGCAGTTTAATCCTCTTAGTCTGTGGTATTTTGTTATGGCTGCCATAACAGACTAATATACCAGATAAACATAAAAATCCTCCACTAAAGTCTTATTTATGTCAATTCCTATTACCTGATACATTATGTTTAGCTTCCAACAAAAAATTGCAAGGCATGCTAAAAGGCAAGGAAAGACATAATCTGAAAAGACAAAGTAAACATAAACAGACTCAGATATGGCAGAGAATTTGGAATTATCAGACTGAGTATTTAAAATAACTATGATTAATATGTTAAGATAATGGAAAAATGGACAAGTAATAAAAGAACATGTGGGTAATGCACGAAGAGATACTGAAATGCTGAGAATTGAAAGGAAATGGTGGAAATCACAAACACTGTAACAGAAGTACAGAATATACAGTGGAGAAAAGACAGCCTCTTCAATAAGTGGTGCTGGGAAAACTGGACAGGTACATGTAAAAGTATGAGATTAGAATACTCCCTAACACCATACACAAAAATAAACTCAAAATAGATTAAAGACCTAAATGTAAGGCCAGAAACTATCAAACTCTTAGAGGAAAACATAAGCAGAACACTCTATGACTATGACATAAATCACAGCAAGATCCTTTTTGACCCATCTCCTAGAGAAATGAAAATAAAAACAAAAATAAACAAACAGGACCTAATGAAACTTAAAAGCTTTTGCACAGCAAAGGAAATCATAAATAAGACCAAAAGACAACCCTCAGAATGGAAGAAAATATTTGCAAATGAAGCAAGTGACAAAGGATTAATCTCCAAAATTTACAAGCAGCTCATGCAGCTCAATAACAAAAAAATCAAACGACCCAATCCAAAAATGGGCAGAAGACCTAAATAGACATTTCTCCAAAGAAGATATACAGGTTGCCAACAAACACATGTAAGAATGCTCAACATCATTAATCATTAGAGGAATGCAAATCAAAACTACAATGAGATATCATCTCACACCGGTCAGAATGGCCATCATCAAAAAATCTAGAAACAGGGCTTCCCTGGTGGCGCAGTGGTTGAGAGTCCGCCTGCCAATGCAGGGGACACGGGTTCGTGCCCCGGTCCGGGAAGATCCCACATGCTGCGGAGTGGCTAGGCCCGTGAGCCATGGCCACTGAGCCTGCGCATCTGGAGCCTGTGCTCCGCAACGGGAGAGGCCACAACAGTGAGAGGCCCGCGTACCGCAAAAAAAAAAAAAAATCTAGAAACAATAAATGCCGGAGAGGGTGTGGAGAAAAGGGAACACTCTTGCACTGCTGGTGGGAATGTAAATTGATACAGCCACTATGGAGAACAGTATGGAGGTTCCTTAAAAAACTACAAATAGAACTACCATATGACCCAGCAATCCCACTACTGGGCATATACTCTTAGAAAACCATAATTCAAAAAGAGTCATGTACCACAATATTCATTGACAACTCTATTTACAAGAGCTAGGAGATGGAAGCAACCTACTGTCCATCATTGGATGAATGGATAAAGAAGATGTGGCACATATATACCATGGAATATTACTCAGCCATAAAAAGAAACAAAATTGAGTTATTAGTAGTGAGGTGGATGGACTTAGAGTCTGTCATTCAGAGTGAAGTAAGTCAGAAAGAGAAAAACAAATACCGTATGCTAACACATATATATGGAATCTAAGAAAAAGAAAAAAGGTCATGAAGAACCTAGGGGTAAAACGGGAATGGAGATGCAAACCTACTAGAGAATGGACTTGAGGATGTGGGGACGGGGAAGGGTAGGCTGTGACAAAGTGAGAGAGTGGCATGGACATATATACACTACCAAACGTATAATAGATAGCTAGTGGGAAGCAGCCACAGAGCAAAGAGAGATCAGCTCGGTCGTTTGTGACCACCTAGAGGGGTGGGGTAGGGAGGGTGGGAGGGAGGAAGATGCAAGAGGGAAGAGATATGGGAACATGTGTATATGTATAACTGATTCACTTTTTTATGAAGCAGAAGCTAACACACCATTGTAAAGCAATTATACTCCAATGAAGATGTTAAAAAAAAAAGAATGCCTTTGATGGACTCACCAGCCTACTAGACATGGCCGAGAAAAGAATAAGTGAGCTTGAAGATGTCAGTAGAAACCTCCCAAAGCAAACGCGAAAAGAAAAAAAAAGTAAGGAATAAAATATCCAAAAACTGTGGGACAATCACAAAAGGTATGCCATAAATATAATGGAATTCCAGAAGGAGAAGAAAAAGAAGGAGCAGACACAATACTTGAAATAATAGTGACTGAGCATTTTCCAACATTAATGGCAGACAAAACAACCACAGTGTAAGAAGCTCAGAGAACACCAAGTAGCATAAATTCCAAAAATCAACATCTAGTAATATTATATCCTAACTGTAGTAAACCACAGACAAAGAGAAAATCTTGAAAGAAACCAGGGAGAAGTGGAAGTGGGAGGCTGGTGGGGGGGGGAAACCTTATCTATAGAGAATGAAGAATAAGTATATTGACTTCTCTTCACAAACAATGGAAGCATGAAGAAAGTGGAAGGGAGTATTTAAATGTTAGAAGAAAAAAAAACATCAACATAGAATACTGTATCCAGGAAAATTATCCTTCAAAATTGAAGAGGAAATAATGATTTTCTCAGACAAACAAAAATGGAAGGAATTAGTTGCAAGTAGACTTACCTTGTAAAAAACGTTAAAATGAGTTTTTAGGAGAGAATGAATAAAACGCAGGTCAGAAACTTGGATCTATGCAAAGAAAGGAAAAGTATGTGAGAAGGAACAAATGAAAGTGAAACAGGATATTTTATTTTTTTAACTCTTAATTGATTTAATAGATAACTTTCCAAAATAATAATGGCAGCAGGCTTACTGGTAAAATATATAAGTAAGATGAATGCCAGCAGTATTATAAGGCATGGGAGGGAGGAAATGGGAATACTCTGCTATAAAATATCTGCACTATCTGAGAAGTGGTATAGAGTTGTTTGAAATTAGCTGTAAATGTATACTGCAAACCCTAATGCAATCACTAAAACATTTTAAAAAGAAATATATTTAACATGGAAAAAGAGGAGAAACATGGAATTACATAAAATGTTCAGTCAAACCAGAGAAGGTAGAAAAAGAGTGAAGGATTATTTTTAAAAAAGAATAAGGACAATAAATAGGAAACAGTAAAAAATATGGTATATATCAATATTAATCCAACAATATCAATAATCACTTCAAAACCTTAAATACATTTAAAGTGATTATTGATATATACCAATAAATACACTAATCTAAATACACCAGTAAAATACAGAGAATGACAGTGTGGGTAAGAAGAAAACCACAATTATGTGATATCAACAGGAAACCCACTTTATATAAAGGCACACATAGATTAAAAGTAAAGGGATGGAGAAAGGTATAGCATGCTAATACAAATCAAAAGAAATTGCAGTAGCTATATTAATTTCAAACAAAGCTAACTTCAGAACAAGAAAATTTATAAGGGAATAAAGATGGGCATTACATTATGATAAATGGGTTAGTTCTGCATGAAGACATAAAAACCTCTAATGTGTACATACCTAATAACAGAGCATTGAAATAAAATGTGAGGCAAAAGCAATAGATTTGCAAAGAGAAATCCACTATTTCTGAGGTTTCAAACACAGTTCTATCAATAATTGACAAGTATCAGTAAGGACATAACTTAACTGAACAGCATCATTAATCAACTAAATCTAACTTACATTTATAGAATACTACATTGAACAATGGTAAAATACACATTTTTCTCATATGGAATATTCACCAAGACAAACCACATTCTGGGCCAACAACTTCAGTAGAACAGAAATCATACAAATTATGTTCACGTAGACCACAGTGAAATTAAACTGGAAGTCAATAACAGAATGCTGGAAAATCCTAAAATATTTGACAATTAACCACCATACTTCTGAATAGCACACGGGTTAAAGAAGAAATCTCAAAAACAGTTTTTTGAACTGAATGAAAACATAATACAACTTATAAAAATGTGTGGAATGCAATAACTGCAGTGCTTAAAGGGAAATTTATATCATATACAAATGTATAAATATTTAGGAAAGGTCTAACATCAATAATCTAAGCTTTCACTTTAAGCAACCTGAAAATGAAGAGCAATATAAACCTGAAGCAATAAGAAGGAAAGAAAAAATAATTACAATGGAAATTAATGAAACTGAAAACAGGAAAACAGAAAAAAAAAAAATCAATGAAACCAAGAACTAGTCCTTGAGAAGATCAGTAAAATTGATAAGTTGCTAGCCAGGCTCAAAAAATGAAAGTGAGGGAGGGAGGGAAGGAGGGGGAGAAAGAGAGAGAAATAGAAAGATGGAGAGAGGGAGAGAATGAATGAATAAATAAATAAGGGACCATCATGATTGATCCATTAATATTAAAAGGACCATAATAGAATATTATGAGAAAGTCTATGCTCACAAATTTAATAACTTAGATAAAATGGACCAATTCCACAAAACACAATCTACCAAAACTCAAATAAGAAAAAATAGATAATCTGAATATGCCAATCTCTATCAAAGAAGTTTAATCAATTTGATAACATTCCAAAGCAGAAAGCACCTGGGCCAGATTGTTTCACTGATGAATTTTGCCAAACATTTAAGGAAAAAATTATACCAATTTTATACAATCAATTCCAGAAAATAAAAACAGAGAGAATACTTCCTAACTCTTATGAAGTCAGCATTACCATAAATACCAAAATACAAGGATATTACAAGGAAGAAAAATACAGATGTATATTTGTCAAAAACATACATATAAAATATTAGCAACTTGATTCTACCAATGTATAAATAGAAATATAATCTCAATCAAGTGGGATTTATTCCAGGTGTGCGAGGCTGGTTCAACATTTGAAAATCAATTAATGTAACCCATCTTACCAACAGGCTAAACAATAAATCATGATTATAATATAGATTCAGAAAAAGCATTTGAAAAAATTCAATACCCATTCATGATGAAAAACTCCCAGCAAACTAAGGGAACATCCTCCACTTGAAAAAGAACATCTCCAAAAAAACCTGCAGCTAGCATCATAATTAATGGTGAGAAAACAGATGCTTTCCCTCTAAGATCTGGAACAAAGCAAAGAAAATCTGTCTCATCACACCACTTCTACTCAACATCATAATGGAGGTCCTAGCCAATGCAATAATATATAACTAAAAGGCATATGTATTAGAAAGGAATAAATAAAACTGTCCTTGTTCATAAAGGCAAAATTGTTAATTAAAAAAATCCCACATAATTGACCAAAACACTCTTAAAAATAATAAGCTATTAAGACAAGCTTGCAAGATACAAAATTAATACATATACAAAAGTCCATTGCTCTCTTATACACCAGCAATGAACAACTGAAATTTGAAATTAAAGACACAGTAGCATTGACATCAGCACCAAAAATAATGAAACACTGGTATATAAATCTAACAAAGATGTACAAGATATTGTATAAGTACAAAACTATGGTGAAAGAAATTAAAGGATCTAAGTAAGTAGAGAGATAGTCCACGTTCACTGATGGAAAGACAGTATTTTTAAGATGTCACTTCTGCCCCCTTGATCTATAGATTCAATGCGACCCCCTTCAAAATCCAAGGAAATTATTTTGTGAATGTGTACAGATGGGTTCTCCAGTTTCTATGGAAAGACAAAAGACCCCAAATAACCAACACAATCCTACAGAAGAAGAGCAAGCTTAAGGGCTGACCTTACAGACTTCAAAATTTACTATAAAGTTACAGTGATCAAGATATTGTGGGATTGGTGAAAGAACTGACAAAGAGAGAAAGAAAACATAAAACTATAATATATAGGGTAAAATCAAATGTGACTTTGGAATTGGTGAGGAGTTACAGATACAACACTGATCCATAAAAGAAAAACTTCATATTTTAGATATGATTAAATTTAGAACTGCTCTGTGAAAGACTCTACTAAGAAAATAAAAAGACAAACCCTAGACTGAGATAAAATATTTGTAAAACAAGTACATTATACAATAAAGAGCTTGTATTCAAAGTATACAAAGAACTCTTAAAACTGAACAATAAGAAACAACCCAATTTAAAATGGAAGAGGAATCAGTATAGATACCTCACCAAAAAAGATACCCAGATATCAAATAATCATATGAAATGCTCAACACTGTATGTCATTAGGGAATTTCACATTAAAACAAGGTGATTTTGAAATAACTAAAATCCATTCAAACTCTTGTTCATTCTTAGTGGGAATGAAAAAATCCTACAGCCACTTTTAGAGACATTTTGGCAGTTTCTTAGAAAACCAAGCATAGTCTCACCATATGATCCTACATTTGTGATCTTAGGTATCTGCCCAAATGAGCTGAAAGCACAAAAACCTGCACATGAATGTTTACCGCAATTTTATTCATAGTTGCCAAATAGAAGCAACCAAGATATCCTTCAATAGGTGAATGGAATGCTGTTACAGTCATACAATGGCTACAAGGGAATATTATTCATCATTAAAAAGAAATGAGCTATCAAGCCACAAAAAGACATGGAGAAAACTTAAATGTGCATTTTTAGAGAAAGATGCCAGTCTTTAAATGGTATATATTATATTATTCCAACTATATGACATTCTGGAAAAGGTAAAATTATAGACAGTAAAAATATCAGTGTTTGCCAGGGGGTGTTCGTGTGGAAAGGATGAATAGGTAGAACACAGGAGGTTAAGGTCAGTGAAACTACTCTGAATGATATTATAGTAATGGATACATGTCATTATGCATTAGTCAAAACCCACAGAACTGTGCAACACAAAGTGAACCCTGATTTAAACTATGAACTTTAGTGAATAATAATGTATCAATATTGGTCCATCAGTTGTAACAAATATATAACACTAACACAAGATGTTAATCATAGGGAAGCTGAGGGAGGGAGAGGAAAAGAGTATATGTGAACTCTCCTATCTGTTCAACTTTTTGTAAACTGAAAATAGAGCCAAAAAATTCTACTAAATTAAAAACAAAACTATTCCAGGCAGGAGGGCTGGAAGGACCTAAAGCAGCTAAAGTTAGAGGGAAGAATCAGGTACCTGAAAGAGCAGGACCAAAGACAGACTAGAGGGAAGTGAGGGCTTGGAGACCAGGAAAGAAAAACTAACCTTCCTCCAAGTGAAAAGTGATTACAAATTAAAACATCTATTTTTCATGTATATTATCTCATATAATTCTCCCCCAAATCCTCTGACATAGAGTATTTCTGATTTTTTTCTAAGGTTAATATCAGTTAACTTGTCCAATACCACCTAAATAATAAGCAGGGAAAGACAGAACTTATTCTGTGTCCTCCTAGTAACAGTCATACAAATGCAGATGATAGTCTAAGTAGAGGGTAAGGGGTTTATTTTCTACTAAGAAATTATACACACACACACACACACGTGTGTGTGTGTGTGTGTGTGTGTGTATGCATGTGGAAGTGGATATGTGTGTGTGTATTGTACATCTCTCTAGGGGAGGAAAAGTCATAATACTGTCTCTTCCTTGAAACAAGTCCCTTGATTGGCTCTTCTTTGTTTATTCTCATACATTGGGAGAGAGTAAGGTGCCTTGGTGTGCCTAATCAGAGGAATTTGGATGAAGTTAAAATAGTTTGTGTAAAAGAGTATCAGTTAGCAATGTTGGGGAGAAGGGTAAGGGATCTGGAACCCAGAGAAAAGTTGAGTGGGCCAATTATACATGAGTGAAAGAATCTGGGTGTGGTCCAGAGTAGATCAAATTGATAGGCAGTAGAAGTCGTAGGAAAGGAAATAATATCAGGATCAAGAATTCAGCAGTTTTGGAGACCTGACTCAAGTGTAACCCCCAACATGAGAATGCCAGTGGGATTTACAGAGAGGGTGGGAACTCTGAGCATACCACAGAACTTGGTGGAGGCTCAAGCTAGTCAACTCTGATATTAAAGTAATGGTTATGCACAGAAGATTGGAGAACGTAAGGTCATCCACGTGGCATACTCTTGACTTCCAAATTTATTGAAAGCATATTAATTGTATCTGCTCTAAGAGATCCACAGAAACATTTCCTTCAGTGATCTTTGAATAAACCCAAAGGTTTTCATTCACTTTTCACTAACAGTATTTCATAAACATCTCTGAGAACATACAGACATAGGGAGTGATTTAAAGTATTCAGCTAAATTAATAAATAACCATGACAACATGTCTTTGTCTTTTCTGTTACCTTGCATAATACATTGGGAATGTTTACTATATAGGGACACAGATTTTTGTTGATTTGTTCATTGCTGTATTTACACTGACTAAAAGCGTATGTGGTACAGAGGAGTTGTTACATATATATTCATGAAATGATATTATATGCTTAGGTTGCTTCTCCTGTAAACTATATTCTTGAGTACCACTTCCAAATGAACACGATTTATTAGCAAGGTCAATTTTTTTTCTCATTGAAGCTCTAATTTCTTATGCAGGGACTAAAATTTGAAGCCATTTCATTTTAGCTCTTATCAAATGAAAAGATCCAAATCAAAATGGAGCTGATATATTTGTTAACAAATCACAAGGTAGACTGGAATTAATCACAACCCCTGTAAAGCTGTATTGTTTCACACTTTAACACATGTTCAAAACTACTTTTGTTGAAAAGAGTCAAAAGAGAAATTACTTTAAAAATCAGAGATAGGGATTTTACAACTCAACATACAATGAAACACATGTGCTGGCTAAAAGGCTTCGTTTTGTCTAGTTGTTTTAACTCCTATGATCACATTGAACATGAAATGAATGAATCGGATACTTCAGTATCTTGCTCAATGGTTACACAATAATGTTTCTAATTTTGTTAAAATTACTCTGAGAGGAAAATATTTGCAAACACAAATTACTAATACTGAAAGACATTTTATTTTTCCTTCATTTGAAAGTAGTAAAGCACAATTCAGTTGAAGATAAGGCAATACCAGATGGTGAGAAGCTAGAGAATTTCTACAGTAAGGTTTGACTTCACTAACAATTATTTCCTAAGTACTAATAATACTTTACACATGTGCAGTACTTTCCAGTTTTCAATGTCCTTATGCATTTGATCCTCACAACTCAGTGAGTATGGCAGAGCAGATTTTATTAGCCTAATATAACAAAAGTAGAAATGGAGACTCAAAGAAAGTTTACTGATGGGATTGACATCACCTTAAAAAGTGACAAAGTCAGGGTTAGAATTCACCTCTTTGACTTACATGGATGAGAATATTCACAGTTGACTATGATACACCTGAAATTTTATATTATTTTATATAAATACCCATTTAAAATAAATGATCTTATCACAATTTCAAGCAGGATATACTGAGGTGATCATGAATATTTGGGTAATGATAATAATAGTAATAATAAAATTAATAGTAATAATAGTAGTAAGATTAACATCTGTTCAAACCAAGTACAAATCTAAGCACTTTAGGTGATTATCCTATGTAATTTTTTCAGCATCCTCGTAAGGTAGATGCTATTTTTTACACCTATTTTATAGATAGAGGTATTTAGGCTGAAACCATAATTGATTTTACAAAAGGACACAAAGCTTCTTATGAGGTAGACCTGGGATTTGAATTCAGACCAGAGGCCAGGTTTTAGCCACCATATAGTTCTGTCTCCTTAATCTGACTTTTAACTACATAACTCCTCTGTGTTGCAATTTCAAATCTATAATGTGGGTGTGATTATAAGTCCTGTTTACTGGGAATACCATTGTTTTTAAATAAGAAAATGGACATAAAAATCATTTGCAAATGGCAAATACGAAACAAATGTCAGCTTTTACAAGTTAAAATTCAACTTTTGGAATGTTTGTCATTATTTCTTCTTTTCCTTCTTTTCTGTTTTTGTTTTTGGTCTCTAGTTGGCCGCTTTGCCATACTAATGAGTATAAGTAATGTGGTTAGGTTTCGTGAATTCCAGTCAGCTTCTCTCTCCAATGACACAGTTCCCAATCAAATACCTCTGATCACAGAGGGATAAGGGAAGTTGTGAATTTATAAATGTAAATCCATCATCACCGATGGAAAAAAGTTCCAGTGGTGTTTGCTGTATTGACAGTGGGCCGTTAACCTTATATTTATGTACGGAGGATAGAATATTATTCATTTTATATTTGCATCTAAGTTATTCTTTAATAACTCTGAAACTTTAGTATTTGGGCATTGTTGTTTGTAAAATGTGAAAATTCTGTCTTTTTTCCCACAAATTTGTTAAAAAGAACCTACACATTCAAGTTAAATATGGTGAGCTGTCATCAGCTTCTAATTGCAGAACTAGAGTCTTCAGTAAAATTGGACAGTGGAACAAATCACTTATGGCACTTTACTCTTTATTTTTTTCCCCTTCTGGTTTTAAATCTAGGTTGACAGGGGGACTTAACATTAGTTTTGTGCTCTTAGAAATATGTGGCCCTATTTGCATTTGTTGCTGTTTTCTTTTTTCTTGCCTAAATGCAGGAGTTTACCTTGCAATAAGACCACTTAAAATGAAAACTGATATCATAAAATACCTCTTCTCATAAAAATGTTGAATAACAACTGGCATTGAAGACTAAAACAAATGACATGTGGCAAAACCTAATCAACATAGAACTAAACATCTTATCTCTTTGTCATCATCTATTAACCTATTTCATTTTCTGCCTTTTCCCCACATTTAATATTTGTTACCTTGTGGCTACACACATGTTGGTGATCAGCTAATTTATGCCTTATGTTGTATATAGAATTTAACGGCTGCCAATAATTACAGTGGTAGACAAACTAGAGATTTTTCACTTCTCTGCTAAAAAACTAACCATGTGTTCTGCTTTAAAGTAATGTGGTTTTATTTTATGAATTTTCTGCAAGAAAAAAAAGAAAATCAGAGCTGTGAAATTTGCCATTATTCATGAAAAATTATCTGATGGAAAGTTGAGCCTCAAAGAAAGAGGGTAGGATTTTTTTTTTTTTTTTTAACTTGGCTTTAGCACTAGAGCTGTGCTCAGAGAAGAGGATGTTAAGAGTCTAAAGATCCCATCTTTCTGCAACATTTTAATAGGTGACAGATCAACACTGGCTAACAGGAATCTTGTTACTTAAAATGCCTGTGGGTTTCTTATTTGGATGTTTTACTTACAGATGAAATTAGTAATTTCAGGTTCATTTAAAATTTGACCAGCTACAAAGAACTCATAGAAGCTTATCCTTTTAGTTAAACATATCAGTATTTCAAACATTCAGTCAAAAATAAATAAAATATTACTTTGATATTAAATTGAATTAAAAAGTATTTTCAAAAAACAAAGACATATATTTAATCTTGAAAGCCAGTTACTTATGCCTCCATTTACACTCAGCATGTATATCTTTAGTTACTATTAATTTAATTATCTAATGAAGTACAGTGTTTTTCCTGGATTATATGTAGGTAGTTTTCTGTTTATACTAAGAAAAAGATGATGGAAGAGCTTAAAAGTATATAAAAGGATTTTTTATTAAAATCATTTTTACTTGAACTGTTCCTAGTCCCATACCAATAGTTTAGATTGTCCTTCCTTATTAACTGAAATTTCAAAATTTTATATCCTCCAGCTTTCTTTTCTTTCTAATTTGTGTCTTTATCCTCTCCTTTATTTCCACCCTTTCTTTCCTTTTTTTTTATTCCTAGCCTTGTTCCAAATATATTAAAAGGCAGCTTATATTTACAATGTGGACAAAGTTTTAGCATTATATAAATATGCATAAAGTCCAGAAACTTTCTTTTTCTTTTTTTTTGAGTCCAGTCACTTTCAAGATACCTGTATTATGCCATGTACACTGAACACCTGTAAAGATTTTTTCCATTAATAATAGTATTTGCATACTTTATTAGGTTTAGAAGTTAAGCGGCTGTAACAGAGACTCCATAATACTGTGTTCAAATATGTAGAAAACATATTTCCCTCCCATACAACAATCGAAATTGAGCAGTCACTTCCTGGAAGAGCGGTTCTGCCATCTTTACTACCAGACTTCCAATGTTGCTTCTGGAGTTGCCTTTCCCCAAGTGCCAAGCACTCGGCAAGAGCATCTTTGCCCTTTAAAGTAATGACATCGAGTTGCTCAAAACTGTTTTTCCTGATATATTACTGTCCTAAACATACACTCAAGGCTATGCCTGCCTACACGTCAGGTTATGAAATGCAGTCATTTCCTACAATTAATGCTATCAGATTAATGTACAAACAGCAAAAATTCAGGGAGTTCCATTACAAAGAGGAAGATGGAGAGAATGGGTACTGAGCAACAGTTTCAGTCCCCACCCACTAAAGAACAACAAATATTTTTCTCCAGAGTTGAATAAAATGACTGCTTATTTGCTTATAACAGTGCATTACTTAGTGTGGTACCATTTAATATGCATGAAGAGTATTAAATAAAATATATTTTCCTCTAAAAATGTTTCCATGGTGAGAAAAAGGAATCAAGGCTCATTTTTCTTTCTTTTTTTTCCTACTTTTCTATTATATTGTAAATTCTTAAAGTACAAGCAATCTGGTATTCTCAAAAGACCGAATGGTATTGTGACATAAATTTTAATCTATTTTCCAATAAGCCAGCATTGATTCATGGGCAGTCTGGAAAGAATTAAGACTCACTTGTTTTGAGGTTAATTTTTTAACACAGATCTACTAGAGGAGTTATAAGCCACATCACCAAATTTCATTTGAAGGAATGTAGTATTTAAATATGGTTTATTAATATCATGACAATAATCATGTTTGATTAAAGTTACTTTATACATAAAAATTGTCAAAAATAAACTAACTACTGGTAAATTCCTCAACAAAAGGGGTTAAAATATATACTTAGAAAACTCCTAAAAACCTAAGCTTTTTAAAAGAGCATTATCATCTTTTCAATTATTATTCATAATTATAATCTAATTACATGACATAATTTCTCTAAAAGTAATCATACTTCAAATGTGGGTGTTTTGAACATCTTATGATAGACTTATTGCTACAATCACTAGTTTTCCATTTTTGTTCACCTAGATTTTTTAAATCTATAATAATATTCACAAAACATATACAGCTACATAAATTATTAATAAAATTTATACACATTCACTAATAATAGTGTTTGACAGTTGTAAAATGTATAATTTTCTCTAATTGTGATGAATAAAGAAGCAGAACACTTCACAACAAATTTTTTTCACAGTAAAACTGTATTTTTGAAATTCTGAAACATCTGATATGTTTCATATTTATATATAATTACAAAAAAGAGAATTCTGAGATTTTAAAAACTAGAGTCTTTTAAACTGAGACTTGCATTTCATGTGTATCTTACGCAAAATCATCAACCCTGCCATGACTATAATAAATAACAACTGTAACTAAAAGTTGTTATTTTACGAGGAAAACATTTGAAAATATGTAATGTTGTTAAAGTTTATGATGTATCATATTGAATCCTCCCCAATAATGGAATAGAATTAAGAAAAAGACTTTTTTGTCAATTATTTTATTCTTGGAAACAGAAAAATGAAAAGGAAATATAGATGGTCTTGTTATTGGAAGTGTTGAAAGTTTAAAAAATTTGTATTTTTATTTTGCTTTTAAATACAAACATGGCACCTCTTATAGACACCAAAAGAGAGATTCCCTATAATTTCTCAAAAACTGAAAATGAGTATTTTCAGATCCTCTCAGGCATTCTCATTTAGTTTATTTCAAAAAAAACTGGAGTAAAGCAAAAGTCTAATAAGTTCAGTAATTCCATTTTTTCTAACAAATAACAGATTTAATTCATAATCTTGAAACGCTAATGAAAGGAGAATTACAATTTCTGAGCTACCATCTATTATGACAGTTAATTTATCAATTCAGAAATGATGCAATTTGAGTTTGAAACTAGGGACAACGATTTATTCACCCTACAATATATTTCATTCATATGCCACTAAAGATTGTGGCTACTGATCTTGTTTATGAATGACTTGAGCTAGATTTATGCACGGGAATTCAATGATTGTGTCATAGTGTGAAATGTCAATGACTGTGTCTCAGAAATCACACGTTTATGAATAAAAAACGTTAAATCTCAAATGATACTTGACCTTTTCTCTAATCCCCTCACATATTTAACAGTTCTATTATCTAACTTAGAGGTACACGGTAGTGAAAGGGAAGAAAATAATTACTTTTATAACATTTATTTTTAAACCAGTAAGTATATTTACTAATGGGAGACAGTATAAACAAGGGGGAAAGGGAAATACTAAGTGTAAATATTCCTAGAAGAAAAATGAAAAAAAAAAAAAAGTAATGGCTAAGTTGTTGTTGTTTTTTTTTTTTTTTGGGCGGTACGCGGACCTCTCACTGTTGTGGCCTCTCCCGTTGCGGAGCACAGTCTCTGGACGCGCAGGCTCAGCGGCCATGGCTCACGGGCCCAGCCGCTCCGCGGCATGTGGGATCTTCCCGGACCAGGGCACGAACCCATGTCCCCTGAATCGGCAGGCGGACTCTCAACCACTGCGCCACCAGGGAAGCCCATGGCTAAGTTTTAAAATTTCATCTAGTCATTCTGTGATCACATGCTCAGTTCCCACCAGGAACAAAACTAAGCACAACACTGAGTACTAAGTTATACAAGATACCTCATCAAGAAAGTCTCTAAACCACGAGGGCACTATGACTATAGCAATTAGTAGCAATGATTTCATCTAAGTTACAGCAAAACATGAGGATTTCTTGAACTTGGGCAGAAGTACCAGAATGAAGAGAAAAGTAAATAAAAACAATAAATACTTGGGATATATAGCATTTGGTAACCAATTGGTTATAGGATCGGTAGAAAGAAAAATGAACGTGATTCTAAAATTTCCTTTTGGCAACTGAAGAGATGTTGTTAAACATCATAATTGGATGATATGCCATTAAAAATAATTAAAAGATGGGAGAAGAGACGGATGTCTCTTGTGGTGTTTGCCAGTCTGTCTCATATCGCCAGTCTGATTAACTCTAGTTCTAGTGGCAGTCTTCTTCAGGTCCAATCTATCTTTGATATTGTTGCTTAAGCTTCTTTAACTACAGTCTTAATAACCCTATTTAGTTTAACTAATATGCACATTTACCCATAAAGTCAAAACTATCCTGATTTTCAAGATCCTCAATTATCTGGTCTCAAGCTTTCTCCTTTTATTTTCAACAGATCTTCATCTTAATTCTTCTTATTAAATTAAGAACAAAATCCCCCAAAGTAAAGTCCCTGGCAGGAGGTGAGCAAGGAAGCAAAGAATAATACAGAGCTATTGGTTACTCATCATACATCTGTCTATAAGAGGCGCTGGTGCCAGAAATAGACAGCAGTTTGAAGTAACTGAAAGCTAATCAAAAGAAGAGATGCTTATTCATGCAATACAGGCCAACTGAAGTCTGGGAAGGTAAAGTATACTGTCCTTGGTATGCATACAAAACCTTCCATGTAACAAAGTCTACTCACTTCCCAGCCTTATTTGCTTTCAACATGCCTGCTTTGAGTCTGATGCTCCAGGCATACCAAACAGCTTGCTGGTACTAGAATATGCCTACCCTGTGGTTTAATAGACATCTTGAATTTAACATGCCCAGAAGAAACTGTTTCTCAACACTAATCTAATCATCACTATAAATGGAAACACCATGTTTGCTCAGTTGCTCAGTCTCTAAAACTTGGAGTCACCTTTGAGTGACTTATTTTCCATGTCCATCAGCCAATCCTGTTAACAATACCTTCAAAATGCATTCTGAATCTGACTGCTTCTCATTATATAAATGCTACTACCCTGGTCCTAGCATAGATATCTGTCATGTAGATTATTAGGAAAACTTCATGGTTTTTTTTGGTTTTTTTTTTACTGCTTCCACCCCTGCCTTGTAATCTTATCATACATTAACCAGGGTTCTTTAAAATTTAAATCATATTAAAGCAATCTTTATTCAAAATCCTCCAGAATCCTGAATTTTTCCCATGCCCTAAAAGGCCATTCCTGTTCTTTTCCACTTCCCTTTTCTCCTCTCATGTCTCTTTCAAGTTCTAACTCTCTCTCTCTCTCCCTCACTCACTCCATGTCAGCCACACAGGCCTCCTTGCTATTTCTCAAACATGTTAACCAAACTCCTGCCTCAAAGTCTTTGTCCTGTTTCTTCTACTTGAAAAGTTATTCTACCCTGCTTGCTCCCTCACTTCCTGCAAGTTATTACTCAGATGTCATCTTCTCAGTAGACTAGCCTTATAAAATCATACCACTTCCCCAGTCCCCTTCTTATCCCCTCATCTGCTTTGCTTTTCTATACAGAATTAATCACTACTTGAGATATTATATATAAGCTTAGTTTTTGATTGTCTTTTGTAAGTTTTATGAGACCAGAAATTTTGTATGTTTTGTTCGGTACAGTGTCTGAAGGGTCTGGCATTCAAAATTTATTTGCTGATTAACAGAATAAATAAAGGAATGCATTATGCCTAGCAGCCTGTTGCAGATGTTTGTGTCTCTCCACAAGCTTTTTGCTCTGCCTGGAAAGTGCATGATCGTCCAGGTCCCGAGCATCTGGTGAATAAATCCTCCTAAACCTTTCTAGAGAATTAGAATATTCTCTTCCTTCTAAGAATTTTTCTGGAACTCTCTTTAGGTCAAACTCCCCATGCTTTCCTCTGCCCACCTATGGTAACCTCTGTGAACTTCTTTGGTTATCTCCTGTAACACTTAGGTGTCTTTAATAATTTATATCTGTAAAAGCACCTTGTGGACCGTTCGCACATCCGAAGTACAACGTCTGCCACGTAGTAAGCACATATGATTATTTGTTAAATTGATATACGAAGGGAAATGATCTATGTTCAATATTCTTCTCTTTTTGAAAAGTCAATGGATGAAGAAGTAAAGCTAAAGACGCTCATGTGTTAACTTTATTTTTGTGTCTCTAATAACTTATATTTAATAATAATTGTAATAATCAAAATAATGCTGATGACTTATTGTGTATTGCACTGTTCTAAGGGCTTTTATAAGTAATAACTCATTTATTCAGTCCTTTGAGTTGATGAACTAGTATGATGTTAGTTTTACACTTGAGGAACGGAGGCATGGCATGTTAAGCGGCTTGTCCTCACTAATAAGAACAGACCCAAGTATCTCCCTCCAGAGACTCTCCCTTCATCACTAGTTCATGGTACAAGGCTATTTCCTTTTATTTTATTCCAAGACGTATGAGGAAAAAAAGGTTTTGACAGAGATAAGTGCTAACTGACTAGCAAACTAAATCTCAGAGGTATTTCCATGAGACTTGCATGATATGAATCTATTTTTGTGGTTCTAATTTTTTCACCCAAATAATTGGACTCTATTGGTCTCTGATATGTATGTATCGTAACAAGGCACATTCTACATGGTTGGTTGTCTCTTTAATTTTAAAGATTTTACTGTTTTTTAATTGAAGTATAGTTGATTTACAATGTTGTATTAGTTAAAGGTGTACAGCACAGTGATTCAATCTTTTTATAGGTTATACTCCATTTAAAGTTATTATAAAATATCAGTTATAGTCCCTGTGCTGTACAATATATCCTTGTAGCTTATTTATTTTATGCATAGTAGTTTGTACCGCTTAATTCCCGTTCCTCTATCTTGCCCCTCTCCCCACTCCTCTCCCCACTGGCAACCACTAGTTTGTTCTCTGTAACTATGAATCTGTTTCTGTTTTGCTAGATACATTCCTTTTATTTTTTAGATTCCACATATAAGTGAAAACATGCAGAATTCGTCTTTCTCTGTCTGATTTACTTCACTAAGCATAATACCCTCTAGGTCCACCCATATTGCTGCAAAAGGCAAAATTTTATTCTTTTCTTATGGATAATTCCATTGTGTTACATATTTTTTATCCATTCATCTACTGATGGATACTTAGGTTGCTTCCATATCTTGGCTATTGTAAATAATGCTGCAATGAATATAAGGGTGCATATACCTTTTTGAATTAGTGTTTTTGTTTTTTTCAGATATATACCCAGGAGTGAAATTGCTGGATCATATTGTAGTTCTACTTTTAATTTTTTGAGAAACCGTCATATTATTTTCCATAGTGATTTCACCAATTTACATTCCCACCAAGAGTGACTACAATTCCCTTTTCTCCATATTCTCATCAACATGTATTATTTGTTGTCTTTTTGACAACAGTTCTAACAGGTGTGAGGTGATTTCTCACTGTAGTTTTGATTTACATTTCCCTGATGATTAGTGATGTTGAGCATTATGTCATTTTTTATTTATTTTGTTTCATATATGTATACATATATGAAAAACATTTCATAATTATTTACTTATAGTCCAAACCAAAAATTATACAGGTGTGACTGACAAGGCCTCTCCCAGGGATAGGTAAATATAGCTTATTATTTTATTCCCATAAAATATTTTAAGGGACAATTATATTAAAAGGAAAGTTCTTCAACACATTCACAAATAAGCATAACCCAATCTGTTGTATTAAACTGTCCTAAGTAGGACAAATCTGGGGGCATACATGGCCTTGATTTTAGCTATAGGAACTCTACTATATTTAACTTTCCCTGGTCGTTAAAGTCCTAAACAAGAACTTACATTCATTTTAATCATTAGCCTCACTATGTTAGAGAACAGTTAAGAAATGAGAGATGATGACGTGTTTTATTTAGAAAAAATCCAAAATGAATGTATATAGATTATTAGATTTAATAGGTAAATTTAGCAGGGTAGCTATATATATCTCAATTTGGAAAATGATATTTATATACTGAACAATAAATGTTTAGTAAGGTAATGTTCGAGACTATCATTTTTTAAGTTTCTCATTATGGAAAATTTTAATTTCACAAATATGTAGAGACTATTATGTTAAAAAAATGTACTTTCTGTTCTTATCAACTCATGACCAATCTTGATTTGTCTAGAGCTCTTGCCAATTCCTACCACTTCCAATTTATGTTTTAAAAATATAAGGAATCATATTATTTCATCTTTAATATTTCAGTATGTATCTGTAAATAAGCACTCATCTTGAAGCATAATATTTCTATTATCAAAACAAATTATAAAGGATTTTTTTAAAAAAAATTATTTATTTATTTTTGGCTGCATGGGGTCTTCATTGCTGCCCATGGGCTTTCTCTAGTTGCAGTGAGTAGGGGCTACTCTTTATTGCGGTGGCTTCTCTTGTTGCAGAGCACGTGCTCTAGGCACATGGGCTTCAGTAGTTGTGGCACGCAGGCTCAGTAGTCGTGGCTCACAGGTTCTCGAGCACAAGCTCAGTAGTTCTGGTGTACGGACTTAGTTGCTCTGTGGCATGTGGGATCTTCCCGGACCAGGGATTGAACCCATGTCCCCTGCATTGGCAGGCAGATTCTTAACCACTGTGCGACCAGGGAAGTCCCAAGGATAATTCTTAGTATTATGAAATATCCAATTAATGTTCAAATTCCCTGATGGTTTCAAAATTTCTTTTACAGACTGTTAGAGTCAAGGTACAAATAAAATTCATACACTACAGTTGGATTAAATAAACTCTCTTATTTCCAGCCCCTTTTTTCCCAAATTTCTATTTTTTTTCCTTGAAGTTTATCTGCTGAAGAGACCAGGCCATTTGTTCTGTGTAATTTCCTGGAGTATAAAGTTTGCTAATTGCTTCCCTTTGGTATTGTTTAACTTGTATTCTGTTTCTTATATTTCCTATAAATTGGCAGTTAGATTTAGAGGCTTGATCAGATGCTGGTTTAAAATTTGGTAGTACTGTAATACTTTGTACGTGGCGTTGTGTATTTTAGTCCTCAGATACATAATAGAATCAGTTACAGGAAGTATTGATAGAATGAAGCCTCCACCTATGTTTCTTTGCCTGCTAGATTACTCTGAGATTATACTGAATCCATTTATTGGTGCCTTATTCAGAATACGATACTTCTGTTTTCTTGAAAACTGACTGAAATAGAGTGGCTTATGTTAATTTGCTAGAAAATTGTCAAACATAAGTGATCAGGAAGATTTTTAATTCCTTGGTCCACCTATTTGCTTTTTTTAAAAAATTTACTTTCTCGTAATATCATTAGTTGTCAACAAATCATTACATGTGAGACATATATTCAAAATTTCTTTTGATCCACAGTTCAATGCCCGAAGATCTGAGAGGCATGTTGAAGCATCTGGAACCTAGGGGATAAACTGACTACAACTGTTGGTCATTTAGTTTTCTTTATAGCTCCTGTTCAAAGCAAATATAAATCCTGAGATGCAGTTACTTGAGTTTTCAAATTGTCCAGGACATAGTTCACGTCTATTCCTGAGCATAGATTTCCTCTTCTTCCAGATTATCAATCATGAAACATTTACTTAATTGTAGAAACACTCAGTGAAAAGTCATTTATGTACCCTTACAGATAATTCTACTCTGATGAATTCAATGCCATGTGTGTGGTCACCAAACTTTATTAAAGAATTCTGTATGCAGTCACTTTGGATTTTTTCATAAGTGTTATTTACTGTCAGTTCTAAATGGACCTTGGTGATTTGCATGGTTTATTCAGCGTGTCACTTGAAATTAAACTAATGACTCTTTAGAGACTACAAATATGAAACAAATATTCAGAAAACATTTTGACTAATGGCACAAAGTGCTCCATCAGGTGTGGGCAAAAATAGAAAGAAATGCAATTTGAAGGCCTAAAACTCAAAGATAGAATCATATAAGGGGCTAAAGAGATAACTATAGAAGAAGCAGAGATAGGGAAATCAAAACCTCCAATTTACATTTGAATGGAGTCTAAGAAAGTCAACCTATAGACTGAATTAAATTTAAGAAAGCTTTGTTGAAGCATAAGGACACATTAAAGACTAAAGTGGCAGGAAACAGGAAGAAAATGAAAATGTAAGACCTGCTATACAGACTGACTGACACAGGCCTAGGCTGCTGAGCTTACTGGCTTGAATATCTACAGCCCTCTGTTTTCCCAAAGTTAAAACAATTTGTTTCTAAGAATAAGTTTAGTCTCCCAGTTTCTGGGATGCACCTTGAACTTATGTATTAAGTAAACATAAGAACTCTATCAAATTCTCTAGAACAAAACCTGTCTGACTCTAATTTAATGTCCCTGTTCTGCTTAAGGGACTTGAGCCATATTCCTCAAACCTAGTCATTATATTTTCCCCAGTAAGAGGAAGGCACTCTACTCCTCTGTAAAATTTTCGTCGTTTTTACAGCTCAAGGACCTGAGTTTTTCCTGCTATTTAGCAGCTCCTCATGTAAGAGTCCTGTTTCCCTCTTTGCCCATCTATATAGTTCTATTATCACCTAGTCCTGGACTTCCAGTTGGTGCTGTGGAAATCCCTTGTTAGGACTTCTCTGATGCCACGTTCAGTTGCTATTTGTTTTAAATATTGTGTTCTACCTGCAGTTTGATCTATCCCCAAAGACCTGTTCTATTTGTATATCCACTTGGATCCAGTTTGAAAATGTCATCTCCTTTTAAGATGGTGATTCTAGGCCACTTAAAGAGTATGCACAACTGTGGTCAGTAAAATGACCATTTTTTTCCCACTGCCCCACAAGAGCACCCACGTTCCACTGGCATCTCGGTGACCACGAACTGGAAATGCTGCTGCTAGAGAAACTGCCCTCCCATAAACACCCCAGAGTAAACTCTGTATGCTGTCACTGTGTAGAGCCACTGCCCCACTCCCCCTCCAGAACTCTAGCCAACCCACTCCTCTCTCCCAAGAGGCCATGATAACAGATAACTCTCCATCAGATTGCTCCTCCCATATTAGTATCTATAGGTCTCTGCAGGAACAGAGGATCTATAAATCCCTATACCTTATCTTTCCTTCCACTGATGCTTGGAAGGGGATAGAATATTGATCCAGCTGCTGGGATTGGGGCTGGAGTAGAAAGGGTGTGTAAAGGACACTAGTGTCAAAAGGTAGCAATGACCTGAATCAGAATTTTAGGCAAGTTTCCAGAGGAACACTGCTGTACATGTATTTATTAATTTATTTAGTCACTCAATATATACTTCTTGTGTACTAACCATGATCCAAGCACCGTAGTGAAATAATAATTTGCTTCGTAAGTATTATTTTTCCACTTAGTTTAAATTATAGATTTAATAGGCCTTGGTGAATAAGATATCCAATCGTTATCATAGTACAGTTTCTAAGAGAAAATTCATTCCAAGTTCCACCAATCAGGCTATCATAGATTTACTAGAAAGCTTTTGCAACAGCACTCCAACTCACAACTGTGAGTTATGGTGGATTAATGGTCTGGAGTTATATCCTCATGCTCATTTATTGATACTACCTAATGTCATAAGTAGTTTACCATTAAAAAAAGCCATGCCAAAGGCCTGCCATCAGACTCCGTCTCCATGGATTTCTCTCTTCTAGAGGTCCCCAAAATATCGAGATTCCTGCACATGTCAGGAGACAGTCTTTCCCATTCACCTGATAAGGCTGCTCAGATCCAAGAGTCTCCATTTTCTGGAGGGACCAGGCAGAGAGAAAAGAAAAATGTTTCAATTCTACCCACAGGGGGAGTTTACCAAATTGCTGTGGATTATAACTAAGTTGAGGGGAAGGGCTTCCCTATATCTGGAAAAAATAGTTCTAAACCGGTAATATTCCAGACAAAAACCGTAAACGTTATAACCTTATTCACCAGTTCACTCAGTAACCAATCCTTCTGTTAACTTTTTATGAAGCCATCAGGTTTTCCCATAGGATTCTTTAATTTCTCACCCAGTTCAGCAGTATGATCTAAAATTTATCAGAGACCTGTGCTTGTCAAAAGGGGCTTCCTATGACTCTTCTTGAAGATGAAGCAGTTTGCAAAAGCATAAGAGTACAACAATAACTGTCTATAAATGACAAAAGACTTAAGGCACGATTAAACACCTGATCACAATGTAATCGATAAAGAAACTTGTTACAGTAACTGGAATTATGACTGATTGTAGTCTTAACCCTTAAAAACCTTAATCTCTGGCAAAAACCAAGAAGCAAGTAATTTTGAATTGTTTGTCATACCAGCATTTCCTGATTGGAAAACTTATACTTTAGTCTTCCTCTCTTAAGAAAGCAAAGGTAGGTAAACTTAGCCTCGCCTAGCAATTAATGCTCCAATATTTTATCTTGTTCGAAATGACCCAGATAGTCAATGAATTCTCTTCATTTAACTTAGTTTCAAGTTACCAAAATCTGGAGACACTATTTTAGACAGACATTCCCCAAACATAATTATTCCTACAGAGTTTACCTAAAAGCTCTTATTTACATTTATTTAAAGTTTCATCATATTATTTTCCTTGTTGACAAATTCGCAGCAGATGTGTAGTAAGGTCTTATTTGACCTCTAGTAAACCTAGGTACAACAGAAGTATAAGAGTTAATATTGATGACTCTAAAAAACATCTCTATATTAATCAAATCAACAAGCTTCCGTAGCTTCAATACCAGACAACGATTCAGTACTGAATGCTTCCCAAATCAACCTGAATTTCATTCTAGGCAGTTTCTTTTATATTTCTGAGAATTTATATAAAGCACTTAATTTCTTTTAAGTCAATTAAACAGAGCTCACTCACAAACCAATCTGGGCCAAACCGTTTGAAGGCAGAGACGCATTCTATTTACAAGGTACACATAGACGTACACATATCTATACAGACAGAGAGATCTCAGTTTTCCTGCTAGAGATTTAAAAGGCCTTTTTTTCCCCCCTCACTCTAAGGTGGATCATTTACATCTCAAAGGCACAAGTAGAGAAATACCAGTTCCTTCTAGAAAGCTAACTTCCTCTAAAAGCATATGCAACAACCAGTTTTAGAATGTCAAAAGATTCCCATCTTGGCCATTTTCAGGGATTTTCTTTAGTTTCTAAATGGCAATCCAGTTTAAACAAATAATAGTAATAGACAATAATACATAACATTCATTCACACTCACAAGCCTCACTTTCAGAAGAACAGAAATCGGCATTCAAGTTAACCTTCACCTTGGCCTTAGCTCAGACTCTGTGGCCTTTCTTAATATAAAAAGCAACGGCCAGCCCATAGCTGTGGCCACCACCTTTTGTCTAACTTCTTTTTTCCCACTGTAATGGCGGCCAGTAACCCCGCAACAGCCTTAGGGGTGTCCATGAGTTCTCCGTACTCTCTTGGCAGCCCCAATTCATCAAGGACAGCCACCACAGGACCCCACATGCTATGGACAGCCACCCTAGGGTTCCCCTTGCAACTTTCAGGCCCCTACAACTTTCCATCCCCCGTCCTTTTTTCCTGACATCTCGGCGCTCATGGCAGCTTCCTCGGCCTCCTGGCTGCTCTGCCAACTGTCGGGCTGCACCCCACAGGCCTACAAGGCCTGTACTTGCACGTCCTCCAGACCGAAGAAAGAGCCCGGAGTCAGCAACAGACACGTCAATGGTTTACTGGATGGGGGAACTTACATGTGTGAAGCCAGGTCCTGGCGCGACTCCCCACCATATGCACCAGACGTGGAGGAAAGCTTCTCTCCCAAGGGCCGGGGAGGTTGCCAGTTATGAGGGAATTGACGTCAGGTTGGCTCATGGGTTACCAGGGAAACCAGCAGAGGCATGGGCCCCTCACCACCACTTTAATAAGCTATCAGGTGTAGATGTTCTGATCTAAAGATTAGAATAGTCCCAGCTGGGGTGGGGCAGGTATGCAGGAAGGTCAGCCATGTGAGTAGGGTGTAGGTGAAATAGGCATTGGTCAAGCCGGGAATATACAGAGAGCAAGAGAACAGCCACCTTAAGTGGCCTGATCATACAGACCAGTAGAGTAGTTTAGGCATTATTTAAATCTATATGGGCCCACCATCAGAAGACAACTTCCAATTTACCCTAAGCATTATTTAAAAAGGCTATATTTTGGTAGACAGAAGGAAGACTAAAACTCATGTATGACAGGGTTGTAAATATTTGTACTCAGAAAACAAAATCAAGACTCAACTCTAGTTGAGGAGAACATGCCAACTTTAAGAGAAGTTGAAATTTTGCACGGCCTACATATCACTGGTTTCCTAAATGACCTAGGGTAAATAGAAACAGCCTTTTCATGTGGCTGCTCTGATTAAAGCAAGGTCTGTAAGTTGGCAGTATATCATCTGAAATTTCAAAGCGTTAAGTGGAAGCTGGGGTTTCTTTTCCTTTCAAAAAAATCCCCCTACTCTTTATACGTAGTCTATCTGAGTAGCTGGCATACAGATATAAAAATCACTGGGCACTAATCAGGAGTGCACTGGTCCTTATGGCAGGCATCAACTCGGTTACTGCCAGGTCTTTGAACTACAAAAATAAATAGAGAATAGAAGCACATTGTATTGGCCAAGCCTGAGGCCCAGTCATCTGTCTTGGAACATACTTTGGTGAGAGTGTTTAACTTGGATTCCTTCCATCACATGTGGTAGCTGCAGGAGTGAAAAAGGAGAGTAAAAGAACAATGTTAGGTGGTATATTTAATAGCATGTGGGCTGAACAATTCTCAGGAAACTGTTACTTCTATTTTTCTCTTAGCGGCCAGAGTTTATGCACTGTGTTGGGATTCTGAACGAGTGGATGTATACTTTAGACAACATGATTCTATTCCCTCCACCCTTTTCCACTGTTTTACAAAGAGCTTAAATAACGAGCATAGACATTTCCCCAAAACACTATCTCCTAAAGGCAGCTAGCTAGAGCAACTCAAGAGTATTTTTTGGTATTCAATTTCACCAGGAGCCTTGACATCCCCGAATTAATGGGTCTCTTTCACTCCAAACCTGAGAGTTTGAAATTTGTGGTAACTGGCTGTTTGTTGTTTTTGGCTAAATTATCCTCTTCTCTTTCTTTTCAAGGCCAATGTAACACAAACTAAAAAAATTCAGGCTCCCTCTGCCTTTTTATTCTCCTAAGTTTTCTACAATAAGAAAGGAGAACCCTTAATTAACCGCACTGTGCCCATAATAGAAAATTGATTAAAAAAAATATCTGTGGCTACAGGAGTGAATTCTTTATAAAGACAGTGAAGCACTCAGCTGTTCTATATTAGAAAAAATTTTGCTTGTTTTCACAGCTGAATTATCTTACTTTCTATGGTATTAGGGAGAGTACTAAGAAAATCAAATAAGAGATTTTCAAGGGATTTTAAAGGAAAAAATCATACCTTCTAATAGTTAAGTTTTTAGTTGCTAGCACTTTTTTTCTAGATCATGCAGCACATATTTTGTAACCCTCATGAAAGAGCATAAAATAAATATGTCAAGGATTCCTGTAGAAATGCATTCATTCAGCATTGCCAAAATAAGGGAAGTTGTTAGCTTTGCCCAGACAGATGGTAAGATAAAGTTATGAGCAAAATTATATAAAAATACCAAGTTTAAGGGGCCAGGTATCAAAATGAGAGATTTTTATGTTATATTGACTTTTTTTTTAAACTCTAGATCAACAACTGTATGAAAACTGATGAGATGTATTACATACAGTAGAAACTTTCTTGGGTTGATAGTTGACCTTAATTACATTTGCCACAATTTGTATAAAACACAAGTAGCTTTCTAACCATCATTATAAGCCAGTTTTTAAAATATTCTTTGAAAAATAAACACAATAATACAAAAATGCATTCTATATGTTTTAAAAATAATTCTAAAATGTTGCAGATTTTATGTTGTTAATTTTTTTCCAGGTAACTTTTATAAAGGAAAAAGTTACACTGAAACAGTTCATTATATTTGTACAGACATTGGGAAGGTCAGTTAGTGTATAACAAAAGGAACCTTAATTCCAAAAATCTATCCCCAAAACAATTAGGAATGAGCACAAAGATGCACAATCATTTATAATGATGAGTAGAAAACAACCTAAATAGTCAAGATTACAGGATTGAATTATACTATGTTCGGTGGTTCATTATGTAGCCTTTTAAATAATATTGTGATACATATTAAGTGTAATATTGTCAAATTTAAAACATTCATTAATTCATTCAGTCAACAAAAAGGACCTACTGGGACTAGATTCTCTGTCTTGGACATACAGCACTGAGCAAAATACAGTCCTTGTATTCTTGAATTTATGTACTAGTTTAGATTATGAGATAAGAGTAATCCTGATTATGGTAAGGAATTTGAAATGATTTCATTGATAAACACTGTAATTAAGTTTGCCAAAATAGTCTATGGGAAGGATGAAAATCTACTTTGGATTTTCCTATGTGAAGAAATGATGCGTCAGCTGACTGAGAAATACTGGTGTTAATAATTATTATAATAATTATTTGTGAAAATGCAATTAAAGAAAATCAAGTCTCAAAATATTTTCAAATCCTTTTAGCTTATCCATTTTTTCATGATTTTTTTCAATTTTGTAGTTCAAGATTTTGTTTAGAAACTCAATATCTCAGCATAATAGTCATTTAAAAAACTCTTGAAATACATACTTGGTAATAATATGAACTTTGTTTAGAACCATTATTCAAAACCTAATTCCTCATAGGAACAATGCAATATATGGGGGTTACATTTCTGTAAGAACTAAATAGCTTAACCCACTATTAGATAATGAGAAACATAAATAAAACTTGAAGGTAAGTAAATATTGTTTATGAAATTTATTCCATAGTTTATGAGGTTGATGTTAATTTAAGTCTAGGTGCAACAACTGGGCATTTTTGTTCTTTGCTAAAAATCATCCTTATTAGAATTTTAAATTTAGTTAACTTTTTAAAAATATAGTAAGTCAAAGACTACACAAAAGAAATAATGCAGTACAATTTAGCGTGAAGAGGTTATCCTCATTGCATAAGGCATCAGTCAACATTTCTCATTAGGACTGCACTTCAGCATTACTGTGGATAATAAGATAACACAATCAAAGAGAAACTTGTGCATAGCTAAGGTCTTACTGGATGGCTTGTGCTTTTTTTTTTTTTTTGCGGTACGCGGGCCTCTCACTTCTGTGGCCTCTCCCGTTGCGTAGCACAGGCTCCGGAGGCGCAGGCTCAGCGGCCATGGCTCACGGGCCCAGCCGCGCCACGGCATGTGGGATCTTCCCGGACCGGGGCTCGAACCCGTGTCCCCTGTGTCGGCAGGAGGACTCTCAACCACTGCGCCACCAGGGAAGCCCGGCTTGTGCTTTTTATTAAAAAAAATCATGTATTCTTTTCAAATCATATGTTATAAAGTAGACTGTATAGTTTGCTATCATATTGTATAATATTATGTAATCTTAAGTAATATCTTAATGATGGATTTTAATTTCTATCATGGAGCACGAAGTTCTGTTATTTCACATATTCAGGATTTCCTTCTCATCTATACTGAACTTAGAAGTCATGTTTTCCCTTTCTCTCAACTGGGTGAGCAGACTTTCTTTTTCCTTACTATCACTTACGCAGCTATGGATCAGAGACAATGGAAACTAATGTAATAACAGCAAATATATGCCTCTGTATTGCCATCTTACAAAAACAAGAAAATTATTAGATCTCCTGAGGCAAAGCCTCAAAGCAAAGAAATTTTCAAAAGCACTGCTTCTGAGGGGCTTAACAGGCAGATTAAGTTGTCTAGGAACACTCTAGATTAACTGCCTCGGAAATCCCCTATCTTCCTCCTCTTCAATGTGCTTAAACTTCAACTGCTAAATTTAAATTCCCACATACTCACTGAAGTATGGAGCTACCTTATGTTTACTGGACCTCAAACAGAAATTTAAATAAACTTTAAATTGAACATATTCTATATAATAGAAAGTATAGAAAGTTTTGTTCCCTGAATAAATATAGCAGTCTGCTACTCAGAAATTTTCTTTTTTCTTTTCTCTGTTACAGAATTGGGCAGTTGGCTAATGGGCTTACTTAAAAAAACAAAAAAAAACAGGACTAACTGAGGTCAAATAGATTCTTCAAGTGAGTGATATGGAAGGTAGAAAAGATAAATTATTTGGGGTTCTTGTACAGAAGCATAGTGCCTCATTACATAAACCACGCTGGTATGAGAAAAGATTGCCAAAACTTCAAAATAGGCAAAAAGAGATTACCGGGTGTTCTTTCAGTGATGTGCTAGATTTACATGTTTGATTGATTTTCTATTGACTGAGCTATTTTACAACTCTTTAGGGATAGAAGTAAATTTGCATATTCTTTTTCTGATGGTTATGCAAATAGTTTCTGTCCTGTGGAAAAATTAACCTCAAAGGTTATGTTTTATCGACCTGCATGGACACTAACCAGTTTTGTATTTAACCCAACAATCTTGTCCTGACACTCCTTTATTAAATTGCTTATACTTTGATTTTCCAACATTCAACATTTTACTGGTTCACTCGTTAATTAATGAGTTAAGTAAAATTTTTGACAGGTGTTCACTTTATATTTGCCTGAGAGTCATAATTTTACCTTGTGAAAGTTATATTTTATTACTGGTAAGAGGATCCAAAATGATTTGCCTGTTAACAATGTTTAAAGAATTCAGCAGAGATACAGTCATTTTAATCTGTTGTGCTAGTAATGAACTCCCCTAAATTTTATGATTATAAAAGTTGATTTCATTGTACAAAATATGCAAAGTAGTAAATGGAAAACTATTTTATTTAGCTAATAAAACAAACTAATTATCAAATATTTATTGATCTTCTTCCTTGGGAATGTTCCTCCTTTAATAACCAGTGCATTATAGAGATAATATACTACCACAGGATATTACACTATGCTTTAGACCAAAAGAGTGTCTTTTTCATTTTCTTTTTTTTTTCACATCTTTATTGGAGTATAATTGCTTTACAGTGGTGTGTTAGTTTCTGCTTTATAACAAAGTGAATCAGCTATACATATACATATATCCACATATCTCTTCCCTCTTGCGTCTCCTTCCCTCCCACCCTCCCTATCCCACCCCTCTAGGTGGTCACAAAGCACCGAGCTGATCTGATCTCCCTGTGCTATACGGCTGCTTCCCACTAGCTATCTATTTTACGTTTGGTAGTATATATACGTACATGTCACTCTCTCACTTTGTCCCAGCTTACCCTTCTCCCTCCCCATGTCCTCAAGTCTATTCTCTAGTAGGTCTTCGTCTTTTCAAATTCCCACTGTTTCCCATGGTGCTTGCCTTAGAAGATATTTGGAAAATGTTCAATTTTAGCTATTTTTGCTATGTGTGAGGCATGTCTTCCAGTCTTAGTTAAATAAAATAAAATCACTCAAATGTATTCCATTTATGAGACTACCCTGGGGCTCAAATCTGCCAAAAATATTTTCCAAGTACAGTGAATTGAAAATGAAACATTTTTGTTTAACTTACCTATATACATCTTAATTATAATAATTACTTTCTAATGTATTTGTCATAACTGAAAAGAGAAAGGAAAATGGCTACATTTAGGCTACATTAGGTACTAGCTTTGTCACTAGCATGTGGTGTGAATACAGGTATTTCACTTCTCTTTGCCTCAGTTTATTGAACTCTAAAAGAGACATGTGAGAGGTTTTCTAAAGTTTCTCCACTGCCTAAGAATCTATTAAGATATGTTGACACCTACAGCAATTTGACCCTATCTAGTGACAGTAACACTATGTCAGCTCTTTTGTGTTTTAGACAAAGTTTAAGAAGAGTTTAATGTTCATCATGAAGTAGAACAAATTAAGGATTTTTCTGTTTTGTATATGTCATTAAGAAGATGGCTTAAGCAAAATAAAAAGTAACAAAACAAAACTGCCACCAGTTTTCCTGCAGTGTCTTTCACAAGGCTGTCTGAGAATTGATGTGTAGGGTCTTCAGACCACAGCCTCATACAGTCTTTAGGACTGTGGGTCCAAACGACCACCAAAAATACTCTTAGAGGGCTTCCCTGGTGGCACAGTGGTTGAGAGTCCACCTGCCGATGCAGGGGACACGGGTTCATGCCCCGGTCCAGGAAGATCCCACATGTCGCGGAGCGGCTGGGCCCGTGAGCCACGGCCGCTGGGCCTGCGCGTCCGGAACAACAACAACAACAAAATACTCTTAGAGAAAGCACAGGAAACAGCATAACAGATTCCTAGGTTTTTTTTTTTTTTTTAATGGTTGTGTGTGTATGTATGAACATTTTCCCCTTCAATGATTTTGTGAGGCTGTTGTGTTCAAGATGAAAAATTTTTGTGACACGAAGGAAAAATTGCCAGACCTAACATGAAACCTGAGCTGTAGGCAACCTAAATTCTTACCAGTTCTAAATCATAAATAAGCCTATCAAAAATGTTTCAGAGACTGAACTAATATAAATATCAGCCTTCAGTTCCTGCCATACATAAACTAAGTAGCTATAAAGTCCTAGAAAATAAATATTCCATAGAGAGTTTAGGATTTAGAATACTGATACTCTAAAATGTGTTTAGCTCTCAGTGTGTAAGCTCTGTTGTCAGGATTTCTTTTTTTCCAACTTAGCCATGATGAAAAAAGAAATTATATACTGTAGGTTATTTTCTCTTTTTAACTTTAATTTTTTCTCCTATCTGATAAAGCTTATTTTACAACTACAAGAGCTCCTTCAAATTTTTCTAGATTTAATTTTTAATATTATTTTGGGTTACATTTTAAAATCTAATTCTATTTAACTATTTAAAAATGAAAACAGGGCTTATTTACCACATTTTCCCATTTTTCTTCCACATTTAATTCAGTAGTCCTATAAGAAATGCCATACTCACTCTTCCTTCCAAGGCTTTAGTCCTGGTGTAAAGATTACCTGTCTATCCTTGTTCTTGAACCATTAAATATAACTGATTTGCCTAAGGGGAATCACAGATCTCTGACTCTTCTGTATAGTGAATAAGAAGATTGTTTATGTAAATGGTGCACATATGGACAAATCACACACATACCCAGCCCCCCTAAGCTATGTGAAATTCAGAGATTGGACTTAACAAATCCTTAAACTGAAGCTGAACAACCGACCAAACTCAAACTACGTAGGCCTCTCATTATTTCTGCTGCAAAACATACAGGAGGCTTTTTTTTTTCTCCAAATGTAGCCCAGGTTTTCCATGAATGTGTTCTACTTACTGTAACACAGTGAACCAGGAAAGGGAGAGCTGTGTGTGCTTCCTAACCTCTAACATGTAATTCAATTCTCATTTATAAATCCCTAGGTATGTATTATCTAGGGAACAATAAAATATAAACCTTTCATATTTTCCCTCCCATTAAATATTTCCTTTAATCATTCTTACACCTTATGTACTTTTCTCCTTTTAATTGATTTTTTACGGCCTTAGAACACATTCATATTTTACATCTAAAGAACAATAAAAAAATAAATTATTTACAAAATCCACAGAGTCATTCAGACCACAATTTTAAACTTGGTAGCACAATGTTCTCATTCATAATTAGATACTTCAGAAAAATGCATTTCTACCTAGCCAATTTGCTTAATCCAGAACAAGACAAACCACTACTTTTGAATCTAATTCTCATACCTTGCTTAAAAAATAAATAAGCAAATAAATAAATAAGGAAAGAAAAAAACATTGGTATGGAATACTTTGTTTATAGTGTTATTTTGGATATTTCTTTAAATAAGTCTTGATATCCCATATAATTGTTATATGGTTTCAATTAATTAGGCATGTATTAATGGAATGAGGTTTATCATCAGTTGCTTTGTCTTGCAATTGACAGTTGCAGAGAAAGAAGTAGAATTTATACATTTTTCTTGTTGTTAGAGTGATCAGATCCTGTTTTTAACTGTGTTGCCTGTTTTGCTTTCCTTTTTATGGGTTAATCTATTTAAATTTTCTACTGCATTTACTAGATATTTTTGAGTCTTTTAAAGGCAGTGCTCACCTAGTGGTAAAGTGTCCAAGGGAGAGGAATGATCTTGAAGAAGATCAGTCCCCTATCTTCTCTGCAGCAAGTCCACTCACTGGAACCGCACAACCCACAAGATTATGTTCATGTCAGTTCATATCACACGCACTCAGGGCTGGGCTATATAAGGGCTCTAGAGCTCAATGCAGTAACGTGCCAGCACATAAAAGCCTGGGTGCTTTCTAGTGGTGTCACACCAGGCTGCTGCCCTCTGGGGCCCGGGAGCAGTTCTAACTAGAATCCTCCTCCCCTCTTCCAACAAAAACCTTGCCAAAGTTATATTTAGAATTCACGGTTTCCCCATTAAAAACAGGTTCAGAATTAGTTCAGTTTGCTAAGGCCTTCAATGTTTTGGTTGTTAATATTAATCTAAACACTAATCCTGAGGTTTAGTCATGACTCTTCAATTTTAGGGAGCATAAAGATCACCTGGGGTACTGGTTAATGATGAGGATTCTATGCTCACCTCCAGGATCTGAAGCAGGCCCAGGAATACATGTTTTATCCAAGTCTCTAATGATTCTGATGAAGATGGGTTTGTGGAAAGCCACACTTTGAAAAAACCTCTATAAGTAATACCAATCCCATTTCACAGATAAGGGAGCATAGAGTCAATGTATTTCCCAAATGGATAATGAACACAGATCTATTTGGCTCCAAAGTTTATACTTTCAAAAATCTGTTAAAAGCATTGCTAGATTTATGGAATTTTTTTCCTCATGCTTTGGTCTTCTATTCATTTTTTTTCTTTTTTTTTTTTTGGCGGTACGCGGGCCTCTCACTGCTGTGGCCTCTCCCATTGCGGAGCACAGGCTCCGGATGCGCAGGCTCAGCGGCCATGGCTCACGGGCCCAGCCGCTCCACGGCATGTGTGATCATCCCGGACCAGGGCACGAACCAGTGTACCCTGCATCGGCAGGCGGACTCAACCACTGCGCCACCAGGGAAGCCCTGGTCTTCTATTTTAAAATACACTCAATAAGGAGTCAGCAATCCGATTATTCACACACAGAATTACCTACTTTTTTTTTCTTTTTTTTTTAGCGGTACACGGGCCTCTCACTGCTGTGGCCTCTCCCATTGCGGAGCACAGGCTCCGGATGCGCAGGCTCAGCGGCCGTGGCTCACGGGCCTAGCCGCTCCACGGCATGTGGGATCTTCCCGGACAAGGGCACGAACCCGTGTCCCCTGCATCGGCAGGCAGACTCCTAACCACTGCACCACCAGGGAAGCCCTAGAATTACCTACTTTAATCAAATAAATTTGCTTAGCCTTTTGACTGAATCAACTATTTGACTGAATTGGTCAATCTTTGAGTCTAAAGGTTTGTTGAAATAGTTCCGAAGTTTACAAGGGAAGGATTGACAGAGTTTTGTGATTAAACTCAATGCTATAATTTTAATTACTCTGAATTAAATAACACACACACAGAGGCACACAGACGGAAATAAGGCATAGAAGTGCCACAGGTAAAGCAATCTCAAAGAACAGTAACAAAACATCAAGTCAGGAAAATTCAACAAACCGCATGTCTTCATGTTCCCCAAGTTTTATTCAACAGTGGACATATTTTACTACTCTGACACTATGAAATTTAGAGCTTAGGCTCTTTGAACATCACTTCAGACTGTTCATATCCTTCCAAATCTTTCAGAGGACAGAATCAAGAGAATGTTAACTATAGACCTAAAAGAAGAATATTTTTGGTAAAAGTTTGTATTAGGATATAAAAACATTCATGATCTCAAAAATGAGAAATGTGTGTACTCAGGTTCAGGCTTGTCTTTCTGATCTAGGTGTCTTGGGTAGGTGTCTTAACTCAGTCAGACCTCCATGCTTGGTTATGGATTGGAGTGTCTAGGCTTCTAGAAGCTCCCAAGTATTTCATAATCTCTCCTAAAGTAGATTTCTTTATTTGGTTATTGTCAGCTGCATGTAGTATATAACATTGTATTTTTTATATTTGAACTTAATATTAATTCCATTTCATGATACATTTGTATTTGAATGAAGAAAAATTATGAAAAACTTCCAAGAACAGAATGCTACCCCCTACACCTTAAACACTCACACACACATACAACCACACTCACACACAAAACTTTCAAAGTATAAACATGAATCATTTTTCTACTTTATAGTGTGAGCTGTTTAGCAGTGTGGGTTTAATGATTATTTTTATATTTTTATATTTTTATAAACTAAGCACCTTTAGTAAACTATTTCTATTTTATTAATACAATTTTTCCTAAGAAACAAAATTAACAGTGCCTTTTGGAAAAGAACTTTCTTTATAATCAGTCACGTTGACCATTAGCGCTCCTGACATTTACTTCTACCAGTTTAACACAAATTTAGTCTGAGTCCAACTTGATCATTGTTCCTTTTAACCCTGGGCTGTACATAACCTGAAATCATGAGTTGGGTTTAACAAGAGTATTTTGGAGAAGTTTAAAAAGCATGCACCTTTTCCCTTACTTGCCTATGCTGCCTAATATGCTGTTGTTTGGCCAACAATCTGCAAAATGAATATACTTACTTGTGATGTCATTCTCTGGACCACTGTAATACATTTCTTATCTGATCCTTTCTGCAGGAAAGGTTCAAAATGAATACATTAATGTGTTGATCATTTAGTAGTATGGTTTTAAAATAATTCACTGATACTTGATTTCAAATTACAACTCTCCTAGAACACATTAAATTTGTCTTGATCATTTTTAGGTTTATTCTATTTATTCTTTGTGTTCCTCCTCTTGGGGTTTTGTGTTCCTCCTCTTGGGGTTGTGTGTGTGTGTGTGTGTGTGTTTCCTTCTGGCAAAATTCCATTTTAATTTAAAACCCTGGAGCAATGGCTCTAGATCTCAAAATGTGTACATTGCCTTCCAGATGATAATCTGGTTAAAAGTTAAAGTGGTTTTATGTATGGTGTTTTTTGTAACAGTGTTTATAATCATGCATTTTATTGTACTGTAAATGTTCTTTTAGCATTTTGTGATTTTTTAACATTAGGCATTTTCTTTATAATATTGGATTAGATTTAAATGTAAACTGTATTCTATCAGATCAAAGAAAAGAATAGAATATATGATAAATCCTCCATCTGTTGAGCATTGAGAGAGAATAATAAGTAACTTGCAAGCAGTCTCAGTGGAATTAAGGAACAAACAACACTGAAGACATGTACTTGTACAGGTCATATAGAATTAAATACAAGTCAGTGCTTCCCAATTACTTTGCTGTTAGTATGGTTCTTTTCCACATATCTTACTCAAGAATAGTGTTTCCTCTCTTGAACAGAATTGAATTTTATTCTCCCATTTCATATAATCTCTTTTTTAAATGATCATTTTTGGGTCAAAATTATATTTAATTTTCTCAAACTTATATGTTGTTTAAAGAGTCAAGCCTTTCTTTATGAAAAATGGCGGTCTTCTAACCCCTTCTCCAAAAACTCTCTCATCATTTACTGCTTCCCAGAAGCAATAACTTTTAACTATGTTAGTTGTCACATTTGTTATTTATCTCTATGTCTTGGGAGTTGAGCTATTTTTCCCACAAAATGCAACAAACACACTTTCCTTCTGTCTATTCCTAAACATAGCTATAGTTCTAGTTAGATCAATAGTCTGCGTTTATATTATTATGACTATGTAGACATGATTCATATCTAAGTTGTACAGAATATTAATGTTCTTTTCTTTTCTTTTCTTGAACAATTTATTTTTTCCCCCTGGGGTTGCTAATTATCTCTACTTGCTTAGTTTTCAGTGTATTAATCACCAGTTCTATGTATTAATCACTGATCCCAAGTTTACCTCTACAAATAAAATATTTTAAAAAATATATTCTAATGCATCAGATGTCCTACAAAATTCATCAGCGATTTCTGACTTGCTCTAGTCTGGAGTGTTTGCTCTCTAGATCTTGTTCTTTATCACCTTCAGATTCTCTTTTCCTTTTTTTTAAAAAAATATTCAACCCCTATAATTTAATTGCTTGTTAATTATTTCATTTTCCCTTAAGACTATTCACTAGTAGCTTTTGATAATGAGTTATTGAAAGTAAATAGTTTTTCAACACTTTTTATAGCAAAACATCTGCAATCACATTTAATTGATAGTTCCTTTAGGGACAGAGTACTAGGTTGGAAAAATTATCCTCAATATTTTAAGCCATACCTCCATTGTCTTCTAGCTTCAAATATGGTTTGATTTCTCATATAAAAACTATTATTTTTCCTCTCTGAAAATCATGCTGTTCTCATTGATAACAATGTTCGACATTCAGAAATTGTAGGATGATATGCAGAGGTAGATCCATTTTCATCTATTGTTCTAGGCATTTGGTGGATCTATTTAATCAAGAAACTAATCCTTTCATTCCAAGAATAATTTCTTGAATTAGTTTATTTTCTCATCCTTTTTCTTTTGTTTCTCTTCTCTCTTTTGCATGGACTCTTTTTATTGAGATGTTGGAACTCCAGACCTGAGCCTCTGATTTTTTATCTTTTTTTCTCCTGTTACCCATAAATGTGTCTTTTTGATCTACTTTATGGGAGGCTTCCTTAATTTAAGTTTCCAGTCAATATACTGAGTTTCCATTTCTACTATATATTTTACATTTCCAAAGGTTCTTTTTTGTTACATCCTGGTCTTCTTGCATGGATACATCTCTTTCTTTTATCTCTGAGAATATTAATGATACTAACTTTTTCTTTCTGAGTTTCATGTTTCTTACAGGTTCCTTTTTTGCTTGTTTATCTGTTTTGATCTATTTATTTTATATTGGAGGCCTCCCCAGATATTTCCTGATTATGGTTGTCTGCTTATCTTTTAAAATTGGGCATTTGAATCTGATGTGAAACTTCGTCTATGTAAGTGGGTCTTATGAACTGTGGGTCTCCCCTGTTGATCAGTACTTATTAAATTACTTTAGTAATCTGGCTCGATTGCTTCTTTCAGAAGCTCCTATCCCCACCACCATGTCAGTTACAATAGGAATTCCAACAGAAAATAGGGTATCTGTTTATTGCAAAACTTGAGCTGGTTGCTTCTTAATACCTTATTTCAAAAACTTTGTATCCTAAAATAAAATGAAACAAAAGAAGTATACATTTTTTTCAGCCTTCTTCAATATGTAATGCACTGTTTACATCTCTCTATATTATCTCATGGCGTTAGAATCAGGCCTGCTTTTGAGCAGGTTCACATGAAAAGGCCAAAGTGGTTGCAGAAAGGGTTTCTTTCCTGATTGGATGGGTTTTGCTCTGAGTGATCTGTTTCCAGGTAATACTAGTTGTTCAATCTTTTGAATCTCACTTTTGGGTAGAATGGATCATTCATGTAGTCAAAAATCATTTTTTGTAGTTAAAATTGGAAGGTATCCAAACGATATGCCAAAGAAATAATTAAAACAAGAAGAACACTGACTATGCAGGATGAAAATGGATAGCAGTAACATATCACATATTCTTGGTCTAGCCTCATTTTGATCAATAACAAATATTTATGGAATACACAGCAAAGGCTTGGAGTAGAGTTATTGCTTATAGAATAGAATAAATATAAGTGACTCAATAAATTGTTAAAAATACATATACATTTATCTTAGTCCCTTCAGGCTGATTATTTACTCCAATAGACTGGGTGACTTATAAAAATAAGAAACATTTATTTCTCACAGTTCTGGAGCTGAGGAGTCCAAGATCAAGGCATGAATATAGTTGTGTTCTGGTGAGGGCCCACTTCCTTGTTCATAGATGGCAACTGCTCCCTGTGTCCTCACATGGTGAAAGGGCCAAGGGATCTCTGTGTAGCCACTTTTATAAGAACACCATCCCATTCATGAGAGCACCACCCTCATGAAGACATAAGCACCTCCCAAAGACCTCACCTCCTAATACCATCATATTTGGGGGTTAAGATTCCAGCATAAGAATTTGCAGGGACATAACTACTTAGACTACAGCAATATTACACATGGATATTTCATATTTTATTTAAAGCAACCAGTTCCAGCAGTGAAAATATCAAAATGAAGTGAAAAGTTTAATGAACTTTCTGTATATATGTTCCATTGTATCATTCAGGTAAGTAATAATGTTTTATACTTTTTCTTGTATAATAGAAAGTATATTTGCCTAATACAATAATAAAATAAAAATATTTTTCTTATATTTTCCACCCCAAGTTTTCTTACATTTTCTCACATTTTCATGAAACATGAAAATATAATATTTCTTGTTTGTTTAACAATCTTACTGGTTTGTATATAACTCTACAGATATTTTTTTTCAGTTGGGTCTCAAAACTTCTAATACTTTATGTTGTTTAGCAATGAAATACTTGTAGGAAAACTGCTTTTTTGAACCTTTAATAGTTGTATTCTAAGATTCAGCCCCAAATACTCCCTCATTTATAAAGAAGTTTGATCCCCTTCTGTGAAGACTTTTTACAAGAGTCTTCTTTAAAAAGACTTTTGTGCCTTATTATTTCTTATTAAAACACCTATAAAATTGGTGATACTTTTTTGTTTACACTTTTTTTCATTTATCTAAAATACAAGTTCCTCAAGGATAGAGCAGGTATGGTAAACTATATAAAGTCATACACTGACCAAGAAGAAAGCTTTGTAGAAAACAAAATTATAACATATTCTACTGAATCAGTAGGAGACAATCATAAACCATAAGCCTGAGATGAGGTTATTGATTTCATATGCTTCTACATCACCAGATTAAGTACATGCTATTATATATTGGTAAGTACTTTTAAAGAAATTATATTTATATGAACAACCACTTACAACTCTCTAACACAACTAAACAGAATATCTCCTTCCCCATTCTCCCATTCCTATAAAGAAGATACTTTTCTGAAGCCTTATGTTATGGAATCTCAACCTACATACAGACTGGACCATTGTCTTTCTAAAACAGGAGAAGATTGCTACCAGGTTGAAAGATTCATTTTATAGATTAATATAAATGGTTGATTGATATGAGATAATCAATAACAGCTAGTTTGGGCATAAGTTTTAGAGTTATTTAACTTGTGCTTTAAATTTTATCTATAGCCCTTCAAACTATACTAGGATACTGATTTAATTAAAATAATTCTATTAATTGAATACATTTATTTTCATAGGAACTGAATAATGTTTCACCCTAATTCTTCATTACATACAACTCAAATGTTTTAAATGTTTTAATGCCTAAAAATTTTATAAACTTTCCACAAGGGTGATGCAGAGGCCCTTAAAAAGGAATTTAAGTTTTAGAGGTTATGTTTAGATTATTCAAACTTAATTTGGTTATTTAATTGACGATATCTATACATTGTAAACTCCTAGAGACCAAAAAGAAAACAAAATAGGATAGATTAAATGTTTAAAGATTATATTGCTATGTTACATAAACATGGATGCTTATATACATGGAATTTCATTTTTATGCTATTTGTATTTATGGGGGCAGAAATCACATTGGTCCCATTTTTGTTGTTGAAATAATTTCAAAATACTCTCTAGATGGAATATATTAAAGGAAAAAAATAAGAGAAGCCAAAGTTTAAATTTTAATAGCAAAGTACATAAGCCTTGGTATGCATGTATATACAGAGTATTAATTGCTAATAAAATGCTATGTAAGAGTAACATATTATTGAGTCTATCTTTTGCATTAAATTTTATCTTTACATTTGTAGTTTTACAGTTGAAGTCCTAGAGATATTTACATTTAATTTCCTGAGTTTAGATTTCCACTTTTTCTTCAAAATATTTGTTAGAGATACTCTCCAAGGGGAAAAAACTTCATCTTGTTTTAATTATTTCTTTGTCATATCGTTTGGATACTTTCCAATTTTAACTACCAAAAATGATTTTTGACTACATTAATGATCCATTCTACCCAAAAGTGAGATTCAAAAGATCAAACAACTAGTATGACCTGGAAACAGAACAAAACCCATCCCATCGGAAATGCAACCCTTTCTGCAACCATTTTGGCCTTTCCACATGAACCTGCTTAAAAGGAGGCCTGATTCTAACCCCATGAGATAATATAGTTATAGAGAGATGTAAACAGTGCGTTACATATGGAAGAAGCCTGAAAAAATCGTGTGCTTCTTTTGTTTCATTTTATTTTAGATATAAAGTTTATGAAATAAGGTATTAAGAAACAACCAGCTCAATTTTTGCAGTTAACAGATACACTATTTTCTGTTGCAAATTCTATTTTTGATACATATTAATTTATTTACCCTTTGCAAGTGGATCATTAGCATAAAAATATCATCTGTTGGAATGCAATTAAAAGTACATTTAAAGCTCGATTAAAAGACTTCCGATGTTAATTAAGCAGTAATAATAGGCAACCTGCAGAAACAAGAACTGTTAATGCCTTCATGAAAACAAACTTCCAACAACTATCCGCTGGAGAACATGAGCCGGACCGCAGATTGTTTATTGTCAAAGACTTGACTGGCTAATAAATGCTGGCAATAGCTTGAGTGCACTGGAATGCTGTGCAGCTGCTGCATTAGTCAGACTTTCCCTTTTCTGAATACTCTAATCCCTTCGATATTGCATTAAATATGTTTTCAATATTTATCTGGATAAAAATGTGCTGAATGTTGCAACAGTTTAATTCTGACGTTTGTCACACAGGAAATCTGGAAACGGCAGAAGGTAACTGCATCTTTATTGTTAAAACCTAATGCAATTCATTTCTCTCACACTCTGTGAGAGCACTCAGTAAGACTGTGATCACGCTGAGGCAGGAAAATGCCAGCAGTACTGAAGCCAAACATGAGGACTTAGTGCTTGGCTGAACGGACTTAACTGACCCCTTGCTATCCACGAAGATCTGAATTCGGGCAGGCCCCCATGACCGAATGTCATATAGCAGAATATAATAAATGGCTTTGGGGCTTGTTATAGTCTTGTTATAGTCCAAATCCTTGACAAGCCAGAAGTAGAAATCATTTATTACCATGTCACATAATTTTATTAGGTTTCCTACATGATTATCCAAACAATTGTTAGCTAATCTATTGGCTGGTATATAAGGAAAGTCACTGATCCTGAAATTAAGATGTTTGAATTGTATCCCAGCTTTGGCACTAAATTGTGATAAACCCATTAGCCCCTCACAGTTTTTCTTGGACTCAGTTTCATCCACAAAAGGCTGGGTGTGATAGATCACATCTCTAAAATGATTGTCTCAAATAATTGTCTAAAATAATATGGTTATTTTTATTTAAAACACCCATGCAGCCATAAAAATATCTAAACAATGAAATAATGTAATTATAATAAATAATAACACCACCACTATTAAAATGTAATATTTCTATTTTGAAGCTAAATATTGAAATTATAAGACAACTTTGGAGAGTGTGTGACATCGAATCAGAGAAATTCATATTACACATTTTACTAGAGTTGAGTTTTCTTGCTGATATGGCAGGATAATATTACATTAGGGTGACATTTCCTCAGTTTCCAAAAATGAAAAAATATAAGCTTCTTGATTTGAATGTGTAGACTTTTTAGTTTTCTGAACGCATGAAACTGATATTAAGTAAAAATCTAGGAACTAATCAAAATCTCCAAACTTCCAATAATATCATTTAATTTATTTCATTCAATCTAGGTAATCAAAATCCCTTGAGACCGATGGAGAATGCAAATAAATATGTTAGTGATATATTATCAGTCAGTCTTTTTATGTGTCATTTAGACTACCCTCTAAAACTTCTTCTCATTGACCATGAAAGATGACCAACTCAACTGTTTCAAAGCAGTATGTGTTGGGGCTTCCCTGGTGGCGCAGTGGTTGAGAGTCCGCCTGTCGATGCAGGGGACATGGGTTCGTGCCCCGGTCCGGGAAGATCCCACGTGCCGCGGAGCGGCTGGGCCCGTGAGCCATGGCTGCTGAGCCTGCGTGGTTGGAGCCTGTGCTACACAACGGGAGAGGCCACAACAGTGCGAGGCCCGCGTACCGCAAAAAAGAAAAAAAAAAGAAAAAAAAGAAAAAAGAAAAAAGAAAAGCAGTATGTGTTGAGAATAAAAATAAGCCTGACAACCAAGTCAACCTTTAGAAATTGTGTACCTCTAAAGACAGAAGTCCCTTAACAACTGTTATTGAAAACTGAGAAATTTTTATTACCAAGAAACTGCAATCAACTGATATAGTCATTTTTTACTACCTTATTTAAACCTTTGAAAAACTTTCTCAAGCTGAAGTATTGAATAAATTTGCTAGAATGACATCCAAGGCCTGCCATGATTTGATTTCCTTTTCATGTTAGAAGTTGCATTTTTCAAAGCTAATCCTCTGCTGTACATTCTACTGCATTCCAGAAGATGCTATGTCTTTTCCATTTTTCACTATTTTCTCACAGTGTACATTCAATATCTATGGATATCATTCTGAAGCCCAAATTCCACCTTTCATATGAATTCTTATCTGGTTCTCCCAAATGAAACACCTCCACAATTGAGTTAGTAAAACAGTGTTAGTTTGTTCATTAATGTTTCATAGCTCTTATCAAATTTTGATTGATCCTATAAACATTTTCTTTTCTAAATAGAGTGTAAAGCTCTGGAGAGGTATGCTTATCCTTTTTAAAAATATAACATCTTTACTGAGATTAGACTCATACCATACAATTCACACATTTAAAGTATAAAATTCAATAGTCTTCAGGATATTCTCAAAGTTACACAACCATTAATACAATCAATTTTAGAATGTTGTCATTAACCCAAAACAAGCCTTGTAGCCATTAACAGTCACTCTTTTCCTTCCCCAACACCCTCAGTCCTACCCAACACTAATCTACTTTCTGTCTCTATACTTGCCTATTGTGTTCATTTTTAATAATGAAACCATAAAATATGTAGCCCTTTATGACTGGATTCTTTAACCCAACATCATCTTTCTGAGGTCCATTCATGTTATAGCATGTATCAATACTTTGCTCTTTTCTATTATGAAAAAAATCATTATATTGTATGGGTATACAGCTTTTAATTTTTCTATTTATTAGTTGATGGACATTTGGGTCATTTCCACTTTGAGGCTATTATAAATAATGTTGCTATGAACATCTGTTTGTAAGTTTTTGTGTGGATATATGTTTTCAATTTTCTTAATTATACGCCTAAGAATGGAATTTCTGGGTCATATGATAACTCCAAGTTTAAACTTGTGAGGAACTGCCAGACTATTTTCAAAGTGACCACATCTGAGTCTAAATTTCTAATAGCAATGTGTGAGGTTTCCAAATTCTCCACATCTATGCCAACACTTATTTATATTTTTGATTATGGTCATCTTAGTGAGTGTGAAGTAGTAACACATTACAATTTTGATTTGAATTTCCTGATGTTTAATGACCATTTGTATATTTCATCAGATTTGGCAAGTTTTCAGCTATTATTTCTCCAAATATTTTTTCTTTCCTTTTCTCTTTCTGCTCTTTCTCTGCTACTCCTATTATGTTGTATATTGGTATCCTATATTTATCTGAAGATTTGTTTATGTTTCTTAATTTTTTCTCTTTACTCTTCAGATTGCATAATCTCTGTGAATCTAAATTGAAGTTCACTGGCAATTGGTTTTTGTTGTTTTAAATATACTATTTTGCCCCTCTAGAGAAAATTTTATTTCAGTTACGGTACTTTTTGTTGTTGTTGTTGTTTGTTTGTTTTTGTTTTGCGGTACGCGGGCCTCTCACTGTTGTGGCCTCTCCCATTGTGGAGCACAGGCTCCGGACGCACAGGCTCAGCGGCCATGGCTCACGGGCCCAGCCGCTCCGCGGCATGTGGGATCCTCCCGGACCGGGGCACGAACCCGCGTCCCCTGCATCGGCAGGCGGACTCTCAACCACTGCGCCACCAGGGAAGCCCCAGTTACAGTATTTTTAAATTCCAGAGTTTCTATATGAGTCTTTCTTCATTATTTCTATCTATTTATATTCTTTATTTGATGAGATATTGTCACTATAACTTCCTTTATTTATTTTCTTTGTTTCTTTGAACATATTTATAATAGTTATTTTACGTGTTTGTCTGTTAAGTCTAACATCTAAGCCCTCTCCCAGGAAATTTCTGTCGTCTGCTTTGTTTCTATGTATGGGTCACAACTTTCAGGGTTTTCTTTTTTTCATGTTTTATACATTTTTGTTGAAAACATTTTTGATTTTTGATAATATACTGTGGCAACTCTGGATATTGATCTTCCCTCTCCAGGGCTTGTTATTATTGTCTTATTTGTTTGCTTGCCTGCTTATTCGTTTAGAGACTTGGCTGGACTATTTGAACTAAGTATATTTCCCTATAGTGTGAGGCCTCTGATGTCACTACTCAGAGGGTGCAGGCAGCCTTGGGTGTGTGCACAGACACCCTGGTACATCAGTGGTTTTGACAGGGCTCTCTTTGACTTTACCCTTCTCTCTGTTAGGCTCTCTGTCTCTTTTGGTATCACACACAGCAGTTAGGCTCCAGTAACTGTCAGCTGATTGCACTATTGGTTTTGACTATGCTGTGGGGTGTGAATTGCTCCTCAGTCTAATCCAACTAAGTCTGAGGCCCTGAAGAACTAATTTTGGAGGTCAGTCTTCAAGGTTTGTTCTGACTCCAGTAAGGCTTCCTTATCTGTTTCTTTCCCTGGTTCTCTCTGATGGAGTAGCTGATCTACAGCTTAGTTTAAGGTTCTTATGATTGGCCTCCTCTAAATTGCTTCCCAGCAAAATCTTCACTGTTTTTCAGATTACCTTAGCCTTTAGTTCCCCACATTCTGTTCTAAATAAAGTCATTTTTGGAGGGGAGGGCTTTGGAGCTCTGTGTTATTATGACATATCTTTACCCTTTGGGCAAAACCTCTGAGCCCCTGGTCCTAAGGTGGGAGCAGAGAGAGTTGTCCATTTCTCTCAGAGAGACATTCCTGCTGGATGAGCAAGGTAGCATGTGAACCAGTTGCCTTTGGTCTTCTCAGCTTGCCCTTCCCTGCACAGAACTTCTGCCCTTTAAGCAGGCTGCAGCAAGGATAGGGTGCTAGTATTCTCAGTCTTCCTCTCTTGTAGTGGAACCACCACTCTATGGAAGAAGGAAAGCTAGGTAGAGGAAGGAAGACCCAGCCTCTCTGCTGCACTAGTCTGAAATTTAGGCTCTGCAACATGGAGCTTGGGAGAATGAGAAATGCTGGTTGATTGCCTCTCCCAGGAAGATACTGAAGCACTTGACTGATTACTGAAGGAGGAGGAAGTCCCATCTTCTTCACCACATCTACCAAGAGTAGAGATGTTATCATACTAATCTGTGGAATTGCGGGAGAGGGCGCTGGTTATGGATCAAGTGCCACCGACTCTTGCTATTCTTACCAAAATGTAGGTTTTCTTGAATAAACATTTCTTCACTTGGTGTATGCCTTTAAGACAATATCCATAGACTTTAAATGTTTTCTTTTATAAAAATTTTACCAGGTTATGCCGGGGAGCCAGTCTGCAGATCTCCTCATGCCTCCATTCTAGAAGTGGCTCTTACTGCTTATCTTTTAACTCTATTCACTCATAGCTACAAAATATATATTTCTTTAAAAAAAATACTACAGGAAACTAATTTAAGTTTAATGTCAGAAAATATTGGATTATAAAGTATTCAGAGTTGGCATTTTCATAGCTCACACTCAATACCCATCCCCCTCAGGGAAATCTGGATAATCTACTTACAAAACGATGTGGTTCTCTATTACGCTCATTAATGTTCAGCATAGATGGTACCCAACCAAGTACGTTTTATCAAATTGGACAGTTAATGCTACCCAATAACGTAGAACAAAGGTTCAGTATATCCTCACTCTCCAATCATCCCAACACAAACTTTCCAAAATATTCCTGAATTATTGATCTGTATAATGTGATCGGGTTACTGGTAAGGAAGTTGTTATTGTGTATTTGTCTAGATAACATTGCTACTATAACAGATAAAATCCAAAATCTCAGTGACTTAACACAGTTCTCACTCACAGACTTCAAAACTGAATTGAAAGATGCACTTAAAAAATTTTTTTTTGGTTCTTTTGTTTTCAGAACATGGCTTCAATGATCACTACTGAAAGATGAAAAGTCATGAAGGATAATGAGTCAAAGGCTTTTATGACCAAGGCTTCTAAGTGGTGTTCTTATACTTCTCATCTGCATTGTAATATCCAGGATTCAGATGCCTGTCCCCACCAGAATATAAGGTAGAATGGGAATGCAGTTTAAATGTCATCCTAGAAATAAAAGGACATATGTCGGGCAGCCAGTTAAGTCCCTGCTCTTCTGATTTCCATACATCCACTTCACCCTTTTCCTACATTAGTTTGCTAGAGCTGCTATAACAAAGTACTACCACAGGCTGGGTGACTTAAGCAATAGAAATATATTGTCTCACAGTCTTGAAGCCTCACCCCAATACTTTCCTTCAGCTTCACACAGCATTCTCCCTGTATGAATATCCTTGTGTTCAAATTTCCTGTTTTTATAAAGATATAGTTATTGGATTAGCACCTACCCTGATGACCTCATCTCAACTTAACTACATCTGAAATAGTCTTATTGCCAAATAAGGTGTCATTATAAGATACTGGGAGTTAGGAGGCCAACATATGAATTTGAGGGGGGACGCACTTCAACTCATAACACTATACAAATAGAACATACTCACCTTTTTACCAAGAGTAACAACACAAGTTCTCGTCCAGTAATTGCATTGAGCATGAAGTCCAGGTTTATCACTCAATGTGTGGTTCTTTGTATCTGATTCAATATGGCTTCCCTTGTTCAGGTGACCTAATATTAAAAAGATATATTATTATCAAAAAATTCTCCAGTGTTTTGGATTTTACCCGGTTTTAAGCTAACAAGTTATTCTACTATAGTGTCATTGATGATGAAAAAAAATCACAAAAATCCTGTGTCAGAGACAAAGAACTGTATCACTGGTGGCACAGCAGGTAACATGAGCTGCATGTTTGCATCAGTTACTATTGACACCCCAAGTCCCATGATGGTGGCACAGGCTGATGCTGTTCACCCAATGGGTCTTCATCCCAGCCCAGGAATTCTGAGTTTATAAAATTCCCAACGTTACGATATCAATTCTGCTAACCTTTGCGCTAGTGGGAGACATTCTTATATCATTACAATAAAATGACATAATTATAATCCTGGAGGAGAAAACAGATCTCTTCTTTGCCATGGAGAGGGGCATTATCTCTGTCCCCCAAGAGGAAATTCAGTCCTCTGGGAAGAATGTGCTTTTTCAAGGTTTTCCATAGTCCATGTGTCTGTATTCTGGGAGATTATTTTCTTAAACATTATTCTTAGGGACACATCTGAAGTGAGTTTTATGTAGTGTACATTCCTTTGTGTCTGCACAGTTTTCATGGCTACTTTTGTTAGTGTATCTTTGGAGGCCTGAAGTTCGTTTTAAGACTTGAACTGTAAAAGCCTTTTTAATCTAGGCCTGTGCTTCTGTGGCACTGTATTCATTTAAAAGTTTAGTAAGTTATGTTTCTTATGTTCTATTTTATTTGGAAAAATAAACAACCCAGTTTAACCTAGAAAATTCTAAAAATCAAAATAAAGTCATGAAGTAGCTCTACCAGATATTAAAATATATGACAAAATGTAATAATTAAAACAGTTGTTGTGACGGTACCTACATAGCTATATCAGTATAATTTAGCTATAAATTTCATAAATTGGTATAAGCATATATGATAATTTAAAATAAAATAAAAATTTAATTTAAAGTAGTAGAAATTCTATATTTTAAAATAAATGATTGTGATAATTTAGTAGACCTCTGGGAAATATTTTGGAAATGATTCTTTAAAAAGTGGGAATAAATAAGAAGGGAAAAATCCAAATGTAAAAATGTTAATATTTCTCTTATTTGTGATATTTCTATAGTAGAGTTAGAAAGATCTTTGAGAGTATGATCAAAAATTCTAGATTTCATTAAAGAAAACACAGTTAACTACAGAACATTAAAAACATAAGGTTAAAATGACATACATAAAATAAAAATACAAACCATGACAGAAAATAGCTGTATAATTTCCAATATCTATATTTTAGGAAAAAATATGTTATATCATAGTGTGCAGTTTACTAAAATTTGCTTAAAAAATATAGATAGAGGTAGATGCTTGTATGTGCATAGGTCACCTCATAAAGAATATGCAAAAAACCCCACAAAAAACCCAAATCATGGCTTTTCAAAGGTAACTCTGTGGAAGAACAAAACAAACAAACAAATAAATGGTAACTCTGTGGTTGAGGAACATGGGGTTTAACATATGAACATATGTGCCCATATATTTGCATATACTTTGTTTTAAAAATTAATAATGACTTCTTTATGACATATTTAATTTAAAAACAGAAACAAAAAAAAGAAGCCCCAAAGAATTGATCAGTAGAAAATTCATAATTGTATCTGCATTAAGTACATATAGTTTCAATGCTGTTTATTACTTCTAAAATTTTCTAAACTGCCTATATGTTAGTTTATGTAGCAGAATCTATGTAAATGTGAAAACAGCACAGTCATAAAGTGATTCACATTTAATTTGTTAATTATATGTGTGAATCTAACTGTTCTGATCACTATTGCTATGTAACAAATCAACTTCATAACTTAGTATCTTGAAATAACCCTGATGTCTCTGGGAATATATTACATCTGTGGAAAAACAGCTGATTAAAGAAGTCTTTTTTTTTTTTCTTCTATGTGTATCTGGGAAGAATGAGAGGAATATTTTTTCTTTGATCCCCTAACAGAGGACAAGGAAGTCATTGTAATTATTTGTTTTTGAAGGCCTGAAATTCCCTGCATTATAGAGAGTAAAGAGGATTACATTTTTCAAAGAAAAGCTCTGGCTTTTTAAATTTCAGGGCCTTTCAAGGGGTTGGGCGCAGCTGTACTGGATAAGAGTATTTTTTGTTTTCTTGAAGCCTTGGGCTACAAGGTATCAGTTAGGTCTCTGTAGGGGCTGGAAACCAAGTGACAAACGTCAGCCATGCAGGTGTTCAACCATGGATCAGCGACCAACTTCCAGTAAAAACTCTGCACACCAAGACTCAGGTGAGCTTCCCTGGTTGGTAGTACTTTGTACATGTCACACATCATTGCTGGCAGGTTAAGCACTATCTTTAAGATTCTACCAGAAGAGAGCACATGGAAGTATAGTGCCTTACCTGCCCTATGTGCCTTTACCTTTGCTGATTTCAAACTGTATCCTTTTTCTATAATAAGTTGCAACTGTAAGTATAATGGTTTTCTGGGTCCTGTGAGTCCTTCCAGTGAATCATTGAATTTGAAGGTGGTCTTGAGGATCTCTGATACAGTAATGTAACAAAATTCAGTATTGCTGAAGATGGCTGGGCTCTGCTGGGGACGGTATACATATATTAGAGAGGTATAACCCTGAATGTAATGGCCTTAAAAGCTTAGGTAGAAGTATAGGTCGCTAAATTTAACA